>NW_016805059.1:7779363-7825718 GCF_001698545.2 Rhinopithecus bieti | reverse complement strand
AAAAAAAAAAATAGAGGATAGACTGTATACCAGTAAACATGTAGTCCTTTGTTTTCCAAAAAGTATAAATCCTCCAGAGATACTTTCTTTTCTGAAGTCAATAATCTGATTATTTTTTGAAAGCTTCTAAAATGTTTCCCAGAAAACAAAATCATGTATTCTAACATTTGTTTACTCTTTAGTAAAGATTATTGAGATGCCATATATTTTACAGATAATAAAATAATAGATACCTTTTAAGTCTCGCTAACATGATAAAGTAACAAATGCACTAAAGTTAACTCAGTAAATACATTTTAAGTAAAGATCAGCAAAAAATAAAACAGTTTAAGAATTTTGTATTCTCTGAAAACATAAACAGGATTATAACTGTCATATTACAGAAGCACTGACTTCAGCCATTAGTTTGGTTTTGCTCCTGAGAAACACAACATGAACTACTGCATCATTTCGTTTCAAATCCATACATTCCCTGCAGCCGTTCAAGCTTCATCAGCAGTCCAGGAATGTATAAAAATGACAGGCAAAGGGCATTAGGTATTTTTACTTCCATACTGTTTTCCTATAAATGGAAGACAGGATTCTTTCTCAAAGCACTTAAGCTCAAGTTCAGTCAATGCTGAAGGAAAATATAACTGAATTCTCTATGCAAGAAAGTATCACAATTGGATTATGTACTACTTTTCAAGAAAATGTTGATAAATCTAATACTGTATTATTATCTTAGAATAAAACATTGTAGGGTTAGCAGTCAACTTAATTACCCATTATTCTTCAATTAGAAATATTTTCACTTTTTAAAGTATTCTGTCAACTCATCACCTTATTTTAGCACCAAAGTATTCAGTTTTGGTTCTACTTTTAATTATAAAATTTCCTTAAAATATGCCAATTTTTTCTTGAAAATTCATTTGTATAAATAATTTTTTATTTCCAAGTTTCTGTACTCATAAAGGTTTCGGTGAAATAGGAAATTCCATTAATAATGAAAAGTTTATTTAACCACCATAAGTAAAAATAGGACGTAATGAGTAATCTGGTTATTTTACCGGACCTTAAACATTCACATTGCTATAAAACTAGTACATTAACAACCGGACTCAATTTTTTGAAGAAACTGGGAAATTTTCAGACTAAGGTTTTAAACATCCACATATTTTAGTTTATAGTAACTAAAAACATGCCCACTTCAGTACTACCACCTACATTCTTCATGTTCCTAATGTAATGATGCAAGAGGTAAAGCCTAGGGAAGTCTGAAGGTTATGGACTACCCGAAATCCAAAACAAAAAACTCAAATCACACCCTGAATGTCCTCCTTCCCTTTTTAGGAATGTGCTGAAGCCAGCTCAGCACCACAGCTCTGGGCAGAAGCATGCTGATGTTGGCACTGCCTAAGCCAAACAAACAAGATGTTTAACAGCCAAATAAAATGTCCTGCAGCCTCCCTAATGAATTTGTCAAGGACCATCAGATTTCGCACCCCCTCTTTTGCCTCATTAACTCAAGTATGATGAGACGGATTATAACAAGAGAATACAGATGAATCGGTCTGAAGACCTGAAGTGGCTTTTAGCCTCTAGAGTTTCTTTCTCTCACTTGGTCTCCTTTAATGGAATATAGTATCTCCTGCAGAAGGACCTGCCAGTTCATTTTAATACACCATCAAGGAGCTGCTGATGGACTTCTATACTAACATACATAAAAGCAGAGGTGACAGGGGCTCTCTCAATTACAGCCTCTTCGGATACCGTTTCCCCCTTCAATTATTCAACCAGAGGAAGAGAGGACCGCAAAGGCGCAGCTGAAGCTGCTCTTAGAGCAGAGGCAGCCAGAGTGAGTTGGGGTGGGGGAGGGGGGAGAAAGAGAGCCAGCAAGAGGGAGCATTATTTGCTGGAAGTGTTTAAGTTTATTGCTCGAATGATGTTTCTAATTAGTACCACGGCCATAAATTAAAGTCGCCTTTGTTTAACTGATTTATTATTTACTAGAGCATCTACCTAAGACAGGGTAAATTGGTAATGAATTGTTTCTAAATCAAAACATTTGTAACGTTTTATCATCCTTCGGCCTCTGTATGCAAAAGTGGAGAAGCGTGGGGGCAAGGATGAGAGAAAACTTAGCCGAGCTTGACAGAGCCGCGAGTGAAGGTGCAGCGGGGTGTCCGGCGAGTGGTGGAGCGAAGGTCCGCGCGGCCTGGGCCGCCCCACCCGAGAGGAGAGGGCGCGGGACATGCGGCGCGGCGGCGGAACCCTGCGGACCAACTCCGCCACCCCTGAGGCTGTTTGCAAACACTCACTCTCGAGAGCGTCGCGGGCCGGGCCATTCGCGAACCAGACGCAACGACGAAGCGACCACCTCGAGAGTGGGGCGGGAAAGCTCCGCACCCTCTATCCCCGCCAACCAGTCTCCGCCCAGTAACTGCCCTCGGAGAAGCAGCCACGGAGCCCCTCCCGGCCAGTCGCGCTCTCCCGGCAGCGCAGTGCCCTCCGGCCCAAGCAGTTCCCTGAGCGCCGGCATGGCCTCCCGCGTTAGAGCAGGGCTTCCACACGCGCGAACCCCGAGGGCGCGAGTTCCCCTCCATCCTTAGGCTGCGAGGCGTTCCCGGACGCACGCGGCCTCCCGGGAGAAGGCTGGAGGTCAAGCCGCCCAAGTCTCTGCCACTCCAGAGAAGTTAACTAAAGCTCTGGAGTCGCGCGGACTCTTACTTCTGACTGTTCTTCCTAATCACTGGAAGACAAACCCTAAGCAACAAATCCGAGATATATTTTTTTAAGCAAATATTCTTTAGAAAGGGACTTATGGCAACGAGAGAGGAAGGGTGACAAACTGCTTGTGGTCCGCACGAGGTATGTAAGAAAGAACCAAGAGACCCAATTGTCTGATACCAAGTAGATGGAAAGCAATTAACTACCCTATGCAATTCAATTCAGGTTCACCCGGCCAGACTTTAAGAGGGTAAGTCAAGCCTTCCCAAGGGGTTTTGAAAAAGCCGAACTACCAGGTTTCTAAAACGAAGTCTTCACCCAAATGGACTCATAGATTTTTATTTTTATCGCATAACCCAGGGCTGGAATACAACCTCCGAAATCAAACTAAAAATAATCACATCTACCTGACATACGTTAAAAAGATTCAGAATCCAGACATTTTAGGTTCATACATAAACCCTCAATATTAAGCAAATCAGAAACAATGTTCTAGCTTTGTTTTTTTCACCCAAAAGTATCGAAAGGGTACAGTGGGTACAACTTGTTTAGGATAATACATATACTAAAAGCACATGCATGTCTTTCATTGAAATGCCTAGGGAGGAGTGAAGCCATCTGTGTAATCAATAACAGGTTATAGATTTTTGTGGCAGTGAAGTCTTTTAAAAGCAAGGGTCAATTATGAAAATAAAATCATTTTACAAATGAAACTGTACCTATACCCCCTAAGAATACATTCACAGTTAGATTTACAACAGTAAAATTTTAAGAAAACTTTAGGTTTATATTTACTTCCCTTGTTTTTCATTAAGTTCGAAACAATTTTAGTAGCTTATTTTAAAAGTATATCCTACTAAGTTCTACGACATATAAATTTGCACCATTTCTCACAACTTAGATATTTTCTTGCTTGTAACTAGTTAATTCTTGCAACGATAAAATAATGGTATTAAATATATGTGAATCTTAATTATGAAATAATTATCAAACAAGGTGCTTGGACTAGTTTTTGCCCTGCCCTGTTTTCAACAGCATATCGAAATTACTAAAAAGAGATTTATGGTTATAAACCCTCACCTTATATCCACTCCAACCCCCACTGGTGCACATATACAGCGATTGCTCTGATTCTTGGCAACAATGGGAGGGGAGGGGAAGAGAAAGGAGGAAGACTTTAAAGGAGGAAAAAACCTGGAAAAATTAGGTCCTTTCCCAGATTCCCCTTTCTCCTCCCATTTGCCTTCAAGCCAAAGTAATTTTGTTACAGTTTGCACCTTCTCCTACCCTACACAATGTTGATAGATTCATTTAAAAAAAAAAAAAAAAAGTGAGCCTTTCTGAACCACTGCTACTCTCCCTCACGTTATTCCAGCCATCTCCAGGAGAGTCCCTTCTATATAAACTCTTTTTCTTCTTTGCTACTGATAAGAGAGGAGGATAAAGAGGAAGGGCTGTAAAACGTGTGCAAGTATTTGACTTCCATTATCTCCTCCTATTTTCTTACTTCTCTCTTTACCCTCTTTCTTTATCAAGTGCAGTGGTGGCTGCTACCGTTCGCCAAGCCTGCCTGTCTTCTCTCTCGGATTGGCTAAAGCACTGACAGCTCGGATAGCGATTGTAGGAACTGAAGCTCCACCCCCTCATGATGGCCCGGGGACCATTCATAAACTAAATAACTCCAGGAAACAGCGAGGGAGAGAGAGAAAGAAAGAGAGAGGGAGAGAGAGAGAAAGGAGAGAAGAGAGAGCGAGCACGAGGAAGGGGGGAGGGGGAGACAAGCAGGGGGAGTGCGGGGCGAGAAAGAGGTCAGAGGGGAAAGGAGGGGGAGAGACGACTCAGAAAGTGGAATCTGTACAAGCAACCTAGAGGAGGAGAAGGAAAACCCTGAATCGTTATAACTACACACCAGATGCAACGCAAGCAACGACTTCGTCACACTAAAACGGATTTTGTGAGGGCCAAAAGTATAAATTACGAAGCAGAAATGATTATCAAACAACTTCCAGCGGTTTGCACCTAAAGAAATACAAGAAGAACCCACTACAAACAAACCAACCCAGTCCAAACAACGCTTCCAGTAGGAAAAGAGGAAAACTGCGACAACACGACCCCCTGAGAAGAGAGGAGGCCAACACGCTGAGACTGCGGGGCGTCAGTAAACCTCCAAGTGCACGGCGGACTGAGTTGTACTTCGCAGCTCTCTGGACATTAATTACCTCCTGCACCTTCCATTTCGGGGAGGGTGAGGAAGAAGGCACTCACCTACACTGAGAGAAGAAGTCCTACCAGCGTGGAAGAGAAGTTTAAGAATGAACCACTGAATGTTTCGCTTTTATTTTTAAATTTACTTTGGCACTTAAAAAACTTCATTTACAGATTTCTGGGCAATCTCGGCTGCAGACATCTAAGCCTAACCTTTTGGTATCCTGAGTTTTTTTCTTTCTCCTTCTCCTTCCTCACCCCCACCCCGCTTCTCTCGCACACGGTCTTTACATATCAAGAGAAAGCAAAACGGTCCCAGGAGGTACTTTTCTTTTTAGAAAATCACCTTTTCTCCCCTAATTTTTCTGCAGAAGAAAAAAGGTTTCGAAAGAGGGAAAAGGAAAAAACAAGCCGGCTACAGTATCAGCCGGTCAGCCCAGGTGGAAAACAAGAGTGAAAGTGGGGCTTAACGGGGAGCGCACCGCCTCTTTCGAAAGCCGCTGGGCCACCACCAGTGCGTGAGCCTTGGATCCCTCAACGTATTGCGAGACGCCGGTGTATAGCCCGGACCTGTGCCCCAACATGATCGCCGCTCAGGCCAAGCTGGTTTACCAGCTCAATAAATACTACACTGAGCGCTGCCAGGCGCGCAAGGCGGCCATCGCCAAAACCATTCGAGAGGTCTGTAAGGTGGTCTCGGACGTGCTCAAGGAAGTGGAGGTGCAGGAGCCTCGCTTCATCAGCTCCTTGAGCGAGATCGATGCCCGCTACGAGGGGCTTGAGGTCATTTCGCCCACCGAATTTGAGGTGGTGCTCTACCTAAACCAGATGGGCGTCTTCAACTTCGTGGACGACGGCTCGCTTCCCGGCTGCGCGGTGCTCAAACTGAGCGATGGGCGGAAGCGCAGCATGTCTCTCTGGGTCGAGTTCATCACAGCGTCAGGCTATCTCTCAGCGCGTAAGATCCGCTCGCGTTTCCAGACGCTGGTGGCCCAGGCGGTGGACAAGTGCAGCTATCGGGATGTGGTCAAGATGATCGCGGACACCAGCGAGGTCAAGTTGCGCATCAGAGAGCGCTATGTGGTGCAAATCACTCCGGCGTTCAAGTGCACCGGGATCTGGCCTCGAAGCGCGGCACAGTGGCCTATGCCCCACATCCCCTGGCCCGGGCCCAATAGGGTGGCCGAGGTCAAGGCCGAAGGGTTCAACTTGCTGTCGAAGGAGTGCTACTCGCTGACCGGCAAGCAGAGCTCGGCAGAGAGCGACGCCTGGGTGCTACAGTTCGGGGAGGCGGAGAACCGCCTGCTGATGGGAGGCTGCCGAAACAAGTGCCTCTCAGTGCTGAAGACTCTGCGGGACCGACACCTGGAGCTACCCGGCCAGCCGCTCAATAACTACCACATGAAGACGCTGCTGCTGTACGAGTGCGAGAAACACCCGCGAGAAACGGACTGGGACGAGTCGTGCCTGGGCGACCGGCTCAACGGCATCCTGCTGCAGCTCATCTCCTGCCTGCAGTGCCGCCGCTGCCCTCACTACTTTCTGCCCAACCTCGACCTCTTTCAGGGCAAGCCCCATTCGGCCCTGGAGAGCGCTGCCAAGCAGACCTGGAGGTTGGCCAGGGAAATTCTCACCAATCCCAAAAGCCTGGACAAACTATAGGGTGCTGGGGACTGCTTGAAAAGCGACACAAACGGGAGTGCTCTCTCAGACGCACAACACACAACTCAGCGATAAACAGCAGAAACTCTGGACACAAACTTTTATGTAAGTCACCTGAAATAGGAATCAGGCAGAAGACCTTCGTTAATTAAGAAGCAAACAAAAAGAGAGCAACCCAACCAAAACAAATCACATTCTTGCACAAAAGTGATCGTTTTCTTCCAACCAATGTGAATTTAAAAGGTCACACAAAAGAAGCAATCGGGCTGTGCCACCACAAAATGAAACCCAAGGTACATTTTCAAATCAATGTATAGTAGTTTCCCCCTTTTCCTTCTTTCCTCCTATCCTTTTTCTCTTCACCCCATCCCCCCTCTCATTTCGTTTTGCTTTTGGTTGCCTGAATGTTGTCACCAAGTGAAAAAATTATTTAACTATATGTAAAATTTCTCTTTTAAAAAAAGTTTTACTGATGTTAAACGTATCTCAGTGCCAATGTCAGACTGTGCCCCTCCCTCTCCTGCACCTCTACCCTCACCCTGAGCTGTCTTCTTGAAAACAGTAATAAAAACATTACTTTACATTGTAATTGACTGTGGATTGTTCTTAAATAAAGGCAGGTGAGATAACAGTTTATAATTTGCAATGTAAAGATGTGACTTGAGGAATCAAATGCAAGAAGCTTCCATTTGAACTGATTTGCAAAATTTAAAATACAGCACATTTTGTAGAACTGACTATAAGTTCACACCCAAATCCTTAGAAAATAGAAAACATTAACTTTACTCAACTGTAATATATATTTGTTTTGTAGTTAGGATTAAAGGTAACATCTACTTCACGCTTGGGGAAAAAAGTATAAAATAAAAGATTTGATCCTATTAAAGCAGAAAAAACTTTTCACATTAAAATTAAGAGAGGTACTTTCTTATGCCATAATTTCAAAAAATCCAGTCTGACTCCGATATACAAAGGAAATATGTATGGATTTTTCTGAATAGTTAACAAAGTCAGTTGATACTTTTCCTTCAACCATTTGTCCTCTTCAAGCTTTGAGTAATAAAAATTTCACAATTAAATAAACCACAACAAAAAAGAATAAAATGGTTATAGCAATAATCCTCTCCCCCAGCATATGGTGATATGAACCATTCAGATTTATAAATTACTTCCATTTTAAAATGGCTTAGTTATAAATTCCATAATTATGATTATTTTAATCAAATTTCAAGAATTATTCTGAAACTGCTTATATGCAATTCAAACAAAAAAGGTTTTCATACCATTTTATAACCAAAGAAAATTATTATTCCAGGAATTTACAAATAGGAAAAGTACCTTCCTCCTCTCTCTGTTTTTCTAAGGTAACAAACTAATATACTCATTTCAATGTTTCAGCTTTAACAAAGGTTTCTTTTTAATGCAAGGGAATAACTGATTAGAAAATAAAATAATTAGTCAAACAGAAAGTATCCCAAAGGAATTGGTTTGTCTTACGTTGAAGGTAACTATATACTCCATTCGCTATGCTAATGATGAGACAAGGTACAGAATATATGTCAGATGTTACCCTTTAATATCGAACATTTATTCTCCGTATTAGCCCAGTTTTCAATTTATTGAGAAAATGCACAAATGAGAGGTGTAAAGAAAATGTTTTTAAAGCAAATTTTAAAGATCAGAGGAAGAAGTTTGAGAGGGGGAAGGGTTGTATGGAGGGATGAGCAGCAGCATAGCAGAATAGATGAAAACAAGAAAGCCATTCAGGGATCTGAAGCCTAGTTCATTTGACAAACAGGCTTAAGTTGTAAGATTCCTTGGTAAAAATAGTCCTATGTTAAAATATAAACTTTGATCTTATCAGTTCTGAAATCATCTCCACTCTTTCAACTCAACCTGTATTATATCTTCTTGTATTCCTCACAGTAATATTAAATGGCTCAAACACACAAATTCCTTTAAATTATAAAACCAATTTATTCTCTGGGGAAAATGTTCTGAATTTTAAAAACATTTTCAAACAAACAGTAGGTGCTTACATTTGCACAAAATGATTTAAAGGAATAGTGTTTAGTTTCAAAGATAAAAATATCTATAAGTGACCATTTTTTTCACTCACAAAAGTATTTGCAGCAGTAGACATACATGTCCCTCCAACTATTCCAGAAAAAAAGGTTTTTAAGTCTTGACAAGAAGAAACAAAAATATCCAATTTAGCATATTTTATTCTTCCTTATTTAATTTAATGCAGGTATCAGTCAAAAAGGAAAAACACTGCAGCAACATAAATGTCCTCATTTACAGAACACCTTAAAGCATTAACATCTATACAAAATTAAAACTTCTCCCAGTAGGTGACTGAAAACAATTTTTTAATATAAATTGGCAGGAGTTTTAATTTCTGGACTATAAGGAAGGTTGCAGTGATACAAGCCCATTTCTTGATTGGGCCAAAAGATCTCCATATTTCACGAGCAACAAGAAAAAATAATTTAATGATGCTGTACAGAATCAGATCAGAGAGAGACAAAACTTGTAACTTCTCTAAAAGGAGCAAATAACTTCAAAGAACCTAATCTCACAGATTGGCAGAGATGCTAATTTTCAGAACAAGTCATTAGACACCTTTAAATTAAATCAAATTTTAGGCTTTGATCTATATGTGTCTAAAAGCATGATAGAATATCTTGAATTAAATCCCAGTCTTTCTTAAATTCAGAAGTTACCAGAAATCAGAGAGTTTAATTTTGGTAACCTTCCTTTCCTAAAGAAACTAATGCATTTTCAGACATTTCAGTCATGGGACAAAGTCGAAAAAAATTTTTAATGGATAGAATTTCAGAATTAGCAAGTTTTCTCTACATTGGATTAGTTAACTTATCAAGCTCAAAACAATCACTTCCATACAATCTACCAAGTCCTGTCTTAATAAAGGCAGCAATAGTGAGACAAAGTACTGGAAATAGCATAAGATATGATTTGTTTGTACAGTTTTAAATAAAAGTATAATATTTTCATCAAGAGCTACTTTGAAATACTTCTAAATCATTCAGATTTAATAATTCACATGATTACAAAATCAAAGAACCTTCTACCAATAAACTCAAAATATGTGTAGGTATGTACATGTACATACACACATGCTATCAGCCTGCAAAATAAATTATTCCACTTTTAAGCCACCTTTTCTATAGGTTGCTTATTTTGCTCATTTTAAAAGAAACTGTTTCCTCTCAGAGCAAATTATACCATTCTTTTCTTGAAATAAACCTAATTTTGGTTTTATGACTGTGCTACAAATGTTTCTTAGTAAAACAAAGTTGCCAGAGTCTGAAAAGTAATGAGAAATACATTTTAAAGGGGAAATTACATTTTCATTTAAGAATAGAAAATTATGCAGTGCCTTGTAAAATCTACTATAGGTAATGGGAAACAGAGGTATCTCATACACACAAAACATGCTTGCATGCACGACAGAGTAGTAAGTCATGGGGACAAAGCAAGGAGAGTGATATATTGACATCATATCCAGGAAACATAAAGGCTAAACAAAATAATTCCACTCTCAATCTCACTGAATTTTGTATCTTAATTCACCCTTGACCCTTTGAGGCAAAATATATTTATAGACAATGTTCCCTGAGGTTCCTTCCCCTCTTCACAAAGAGCTAATGATAAATGCCATTAAGTAGAATTTGTTTTTGAATCTAAATGAACTTCAATAATCTTACTAACTGGTAGAGAATCATAAACTAAAGAAGATAATGACATTGCATATAAGCCAAGGCAATTTAGAAGAAATTCAAACTAAGCCTGTGAGATTTACCAATCCCAATCCTATCCAACAGCACCCACCATCCCATCATAAGAAAAAATGAAACCCCCTCATCTTCTCACCTTGGAGTCGATTTTTTTGAAGTTAGGATCCTCTTCATCCACCTCAAAATAGAGTTCGGAGGAGGTGACAGAAAGAGTGCCCTTTACTACAACCGAGGGGGCCACAAGCTGAGCTGGTGTGCTCAGACTAACAGGACCTGCCAAAAGGAAAAGACAAGCCACACAAGTTGGAATGACATTTTTCAAAAAATCAAATTTGACGAGAAATTGTATTTAATCTTTTCATTCTCACTTCTAGTACTGAACTGCCTGCCAACTACTTCTACAGTTAAATATTCTGTCCACCCCAAATCTTCCTCTGAAAATGCAAAGTCAGGATTCTCATACTAGAAGATCTATAACAGGAGGTTAATGATAACAGTAAACTAGGATGCAATTATTTTACAGGGAGTCCGCAAAGCTTTGGTCTAATCTCTAGGTAAGAAGTGGCTCTGCCTAAATAAGTCCATCCACATTCCATTTAGAAAACAGGCCTCAGGCTATCTAACAACATGAACAACAACCAGGAGCAAAGAAGCCTCAATAGGCTTCCAAGGCCAGGAGTTAGCTTACAGTATGGTAGGGGCACAACTACAAAAGGATCACTAGCTTATTAATGAAGTGGGAAATGTTAAACCATATTTTCTGATAGAGATTTTATGCCAGCTTGACACAAAACCTCTTCCATAACAACTTTACTCCATCAATGACTGGTAAAAATACTTCTTTTCTAAGCCTTCCTTTCCACTGTTAAGTATTGTTCAATGCTTCCAAATCTAATATTAGTGTAGTTCAGGGACTCTGGGAGTAAACAGCTGGAGGGTGGGTTTCCAAGTGAATGAATTTTTATTGGAATAATCAAATCTCCACAGGGCTTATCAAAGAGACAAATCAGACTGCTACTGAAAACAATAGATTCACTACAGATATAACAGCATAATGCATATTAGAGCTAAATATAAAATATGAACTAAAAATGATATATATATACACACACACACATAGAGAGAGAGAGAGATCAATGTAGAAAGAATTTAAAATTCCATTGTCAATTCCTCATGGTATAAATCCTATAGGGGAAGAAAACAGCGTAAGAGAAGATTGGCACTTATAGTTCTGAATTAACATAGTGCCTATAAACAAGGTGCACCTATTCAGGTAATCAATGGGTGAATAAGTGTTTCAAAATTCAGATGAATTGACATTTCCATCGATTGTTAGACGGGTGATAGTGCTTAATCTCACATCAATCTTAATGTGTGCCAGTAGGACAATAGAAGGGATGCTCTGCGGAGATCAGAGCAGGTTTTGCCCTCTATTCCCAATGTACAAATACATTGTGTTTGCAGATGGGCAGCAGATAGCTGCAGAACAGCCATGATTTCCCAAAGCTCATCCTTATAAATGGATGAAATAAGAAGCTATGTGTTCTTTTGCTGTCTCCTTTTGCCCTCTGTACATTAGCATGTAATACTGAGAAGAAATAACATTTTTTCAATCACTCTCAGACATTCAATTATAGGGTAAGCAGACAGCTGCAGGAGCTAGGGCAGCCTAGGTCCTACAGAAGACCCCTGACAATTTCCACTTCATTTCTAACCCACACCACTTTATTAGTGTGGATTACTTCTTAATCCTATTGCCATTGTCAAGATTATATAATTAAACTCCCCTTTCACCTCTATTACTGTATGAATATATTACCAGCAGCAAGAATAGAAGCAAAATAAAGGAAGAAATGGGTAAATGGATGTGAAGGAAAAGACTACAGAATAGCAGTATCTACCTTACTCTGCACTCGCACCAATTAATTTTATTTTACTTTATAGAGAGGTTTACAGTTATCAGAGAAGATACCATCTTCTCTTTTTGCTTTTCATTACAAAGTGGCATAGTAGCACAAGTTGCAGATATGTCACCAAATGCAAGATTTTTAATGCCTTTTCTCTTAAAATTATCAAAATGGAAAACTATGTAATTTTCACCTATTGAAATTATAGAACCTTTCAGACTTTCTTCCTTGAGGGACACAGCCACAGGTATTAAAGTAAAAAAGCCATTTAATGAATGACTAAAATTTCTGGCTAAACAAGATAATTTTTCCCATAAGGGATGTAAAACTGAGAATCTGCAGAGTGCAAATCAAAATTCCTACATCAGGCAAAATATGTGAATGTTGTGAAAAGCCATGGCATTCTCAGAATTGATTTGAGAGAGTTACATGCATATACAGCATGTTCACTAAGACCTGTATATCAAAGCAAATAGCTTCTCTCCCTCCAAGATTTATTTACCCCCAAAAAACAAAACAAAACAAAACAAAACAAACCTGGCAGAATTTTACCTATAGTGCTAATTTACAGAGATTTGGTAACTCCTACGGGATAGGTGAAGCAATTTTGTTCTTTTGTTGCTGCTTTTAAACTTTTTTCTTTTTCAGTGAAAATTATTCATAAAAGAAAAAAATGAGGAGAGTAAGAAGACTGAACAGAATAGAAAAATAAAAGAGAAACTATAGAAGATAAGGGGGGTACTGTTTGAAATAACCAATTAATGCAATTGTGGGTATAAGCTTGGTAGTGCTAGTGGTCACAGCTGAAAAAGTAAGTAATTAGATGCTTATTGTCCCAGAGGTAGCTGAAATATCTGCACAACCACCGAATTTACCAGCAAGATTCTCTAAATCTTTCTCATCCACGGATGACAGAGTATCATCATCGCCTTCCAGGAGGATCTCGTTTTCTGAGTTCTGATTTCCTAAAGCCTGACTCTTGATGGACTGTTTTCCTTTAGCAAGGATATCTTCATCTGTGGCTGAAATGAGAAGGAAACAAAGCTGTCCATCAGTTCTGGGAAGAGCACTTTGGCAGAGGGGTAGGGGCTTAGGTAAGGGTAGGTGGCCAAAGATGGTCAATCTTTTATACACAGAGTCAGCCACAGTGGAGAAAGTGATTGGGATGGCACACATGCTTGATCTGACAAACTTGATCCCCCAACCTAGTCTAATGTTACCCTAAACAAGCACCCTAATCCCATTAAATCTGACCCCAGCACTGCTCACCAAACCATTTATTTACTTATAGTTAGGGCAGGAGTGGGTTCAAAAGCAGTACTTTTTTTTTGAAAATTCATTAATAGGAACAATCAAAACCCAGTTTTGGAAACAATATTTAACACCAAAAAATAAGGACTGATTCATTCCCCCAAATAATGTTATACTGACAAACATTTTGGAATGTTTGAGGAGTGGCTGTGGAGGAGAATCCAGAATTTAAAAGGGTTAAAACTAAGAGACATTCACAAGCCAGTGAGGATTTAGGCCCAGATACTGAAGCCATATCTGACACTAGTAAGACTACAGCAGCTTCTCAAAGCTGCAATCCCTTCTTTATCCACCCTCCCTCCTTCCTTCCTTCACATTACCCTCATCCACATGTTCACACATACACTCACTCCTCCGCCCTTTCGCCCCTTATACAAATATCCAGGAGCAAGGCGGTGTGGAAACTAAGTGAAAGCTCAAACACTACCTCCTCTGCATGTTTAAACTAAAGGGCTAAGGCACCCCAGGGGCAAACATAACAGAGAGCCCGGGATGAGAGGCATGTGGGCAAGGGGCCTCATGCGGCCTGAACTGGAGCAGCCTGTGGAGAGCAGCAGTACCAGACTCAGGCACTATGACAAGGCAGCAACTGCAGGCAGACGGAGGAAAAGAGAACACCACATCTAGAGAGAGAAGAAGCAGCCCTGAGGAGCACCTACACTCAACAATGGGATCCGAAAGGAGAGCAGAGACACAACTGAAAGTGGAAAACCCTGAAATTCAAAATTCTGATTCAAAACCCACATCCTTCCAGGGCACCTCCTGTTGTTTTGAGCAGCTTTCTCTTAAGACAAGCAGGAAGGCAGATGCTAACTTTTGAACTGTGATTTGTAAAACTTCATATGTGTATCTTTTCCTAATCTTGTTTTTTTGAATAGTGTCATATAAGGGAAAGTTAAGAATCTTCAGCTGACCCTCCTGGCTTCCAGCTAGATAAATCCCAGAGGTAAAGCACCTGATCTACCCAGGCTGCAGCTTTTGATATGAAAATTGGATGGCTAGGGTTTTTGGGGGTTTTTTTTGTTTTTTTGTTTGTTTGTTTGTTTTGTTTTGTTTTCCTCCACTGCAGCTTCTACCTAGGCATAAGGCCCAAACCCCAAAAAGAATAAAGCAGTCAATTTGCAGTAACATGATATATATATATATATATATATATATATATATATATAATTTATTCCAAATAAACTGCACATGTGTTGCCTGATTTGGCAGATCAAAGGTTCTTAGGGTTTGATAAGTACATTTACAGATAAACTTAAAGGTAAAAGTTTTTTTCTCATATTTATTGTGAATTCACCATGTATACCATTTAAATACAATACTTATAGTGCTACTTAAACATAGGAGTTTTCTATTTAATAAGAAGTCATGGGAAGGAGCTTTCTATATTTACCTTTAAATACACTCTATGGGTAAATAAAATCTTTCATACCCACAGGCTGCATTGTAAGCTACACACATATGATGAGCTGGACATATGTTTGAAAAGATTACTTTAATGTATCTAATTAAAGTGGCTATATTTATTTTTTATTTAATTTTTTCAAGACAGGATCCTACTCTATCACCCAGGCTGGAGTGCAAAAGCACAGTAACAGCTTACTGCAGCCTCTACCTCCTAGGCTCAAGCAATCCTCCCAGCTTAGCCTCCCAAGTGGCTGGGACCACAGGTGCTTGCCACCATGCCCAGCTAATTTTTTAATTTAACTTTTTGTAGAGATGAGGTCTTCCCATGTTGCCCAGGCTGATCTTGAACTACTGGGCTCAAGCAATCCTACCACCTCAGCCTCTCAAAGTTGCTGGGATTACAGACGTGAGTCATCTCACCTGGCCTATTTTTTTTAAATGCTAAAAAGAAATATACTTAAAATTAACCAATAATTTTTAGAAAAACAGAACTATGTTCTAAAATCACTTACATTTCAAGTATTTATAGTTTCTTACTCTAAAATCAGAAACACTGCCCTGAGGCTAAGCAAGATCTTTTGCAATTTGCTATCAACTTTATTAAAATATATTGGCCACTGAGAAATGCAAATGAAGCACCATCTTCTAAATGTTTTATAAAGTAAATTATAATAAATTATTATTTGCCGGTTAGATTTTAGTGCAGAAACAGTATACCACATTCTTTTTATTTCTTGGATTTATAATTCCTTCTTCAAAGCAGAAATATTAATAATAAGGCTAATATTACATACCATTTTGCATGAGCCAGGGAGGGTTAAAAATACATAGTTAGCTCATTTAATTCTCATAAACCTTCTGCTTATTTCTAATTTTAAGATAAGAAAGCAGGCTCAGAGAGGTTATGTAATTTGCCTAAGTTAACATGGCTTTTGACAATTAGAGTCAGGATTTAAAAACAGGCAGCACGGTGCCAGAATCTGGGCTCTTAACCACTATGCCATATTAGCTCTTAGATGAAAGAAAAAGAAAGAAAACAAAACAACCACAGTTCAAATATGAATGTGCATATAAATTTGTTTACTAATTCTTATGTTTCTCATAGTGAATTTTAAAAGGTTAAATCAGAATAATAATCAAGAACAAAAAATATTCATTTCCAAATCTAAAATTGATCAACATGCCAAACACATCAGAAACAACTAAACACCCTGCTCATTACTTCCTCTGATTATTGCCATACATGTCCTAAAGTACACCAAGCTTATGTGAAGGAAGAAGAAACCTCTTTAATCTGCAAACATTTACAAAAAAATGAGAGTCCCCAGTGGCAATATGTAATGGTTTAAAATAGCTCAAAAAATAAATTCACATTCATTTAAATGACCACGAGAAATATAATTATCCCTTCCAATTGCAATTAAAAATTTTTTAAATATGTTCTAATCATGCTGCCTATATTAAAACACAGTAAGGCAGCTTCTGAATTAAAGTTTCATTAAAACTTTTACATACTATAGGTGTACTGTATGCATACACACACCCACTTTAATTTATTTATTTACTTATTTTTACAAGCTCAGATTCTGGAATTGTTCAAGCTCCACTGAAAAACCTCTTGTCATGGAAAATATGCAGCTTACTGATATTTAGAATGGTTTTCCTGTAATTAACTCCCCCTTGAGGATTTTAAGTTAGCAGCAGTAAAATTACCAACAGTACTCTAATATGCAACACATGCGCTGGTGTTCAATTCTCAGTGGTCTAATAGCTTTCTGCTAAAGAACTTTAAAAAAAAATTAGAACAAAACTTTTCCAAGCATAAAATAAAGGATTATTATCATGTTTATATGTGCTGGGGAGAAGTATATTTTTAACTTTCATTTGCCTTATTCTCAACCAACCATTATAAACAAGTATTTTGATATCTTCTGTGAGTATATTCTACACTAGTCTAAAAGTTAATTGGATGAAGTCAGAATATACTTTGGGTTCCATTTTAAAGCTCAATTCAGATATTTCTGGCTAATAAAATTGTTACTAACGTGATCGCTATTTAATTTTTTCATATCATTATTAAGAAATGCCTTTTATTCTGGTTTAATTTCACCTTTTATTCTAGTTTAATATTTATCCTAACTTAATACTTAAACTGCAATTGTTACATAAAATTGGAGAAATCTGTCAGAAATGCTATCTTTAAAAATGATTTGATTCACTGAGGCTAAGAACAATGAAAGGCCTAAGAGAGAGAGGCTGGTCCTCAAAATGTAAAATTCAAGTTCTTCAGAGCTAACTCTGGACATGAGTTGATTTATCTATCCAATACAAAACAAGTAAGTAGAATTAAAATATAAAAGAGCAAAACACACAAAACTGTTCCACCTTTGATAAAATCCTTTTAACATCTACTGAGCAAGTGAACTGGAATCATCAATAGTCTATATTAAAGTAAAAGAAGTTTATACTTTACGAATTAGCCATTTTTTAAAAAGACTACTATTGGAATAACAGAGTGTCTTCGAACATACATAAAATAAAAATGGGTATCTACTTAGTGTGATGTGAAGCACACACCATAACAATATTCTGAACAGGACACATAAAGAATATCTTATAATCAACTATTGTTCTAAACTAATTGATTCCCCTCTATAGTTTATGCCATGTCCATAGCATTCCAACTCAAGTAAATTGGCTCCAGAAAAATTAATGAAACTACAAAGGATAATTAGGAGAATAAGCCAGGTGCATCTTGCAATAATCATGGGTTAACCAAAATTTTAGATGGAGAAGCTAGTATATGTTGATCCTAAAAAGGAAGCAACAGCATCTGGCATTATTGAAATTATGAGACAATGGCGTGATTTAAGATCTTTACATGATCTGTCATCCCTAGAAAACCAAATGAGTTACTTGTATCATTCCATATGCTTACAAGATACTTTTAAAATGATGTTAAATTCTCCTTATATATTTCTATTACAAAGCACATTCTCTACAAAATAAAAATGTCTTGAATGTAATAGGATTCTCTGCTAAACTGTTCTGGCACCTGAATTAAAACCAATCTTTCTACCATTTAAAACACTTTTTACATGGCTTTAATTTGAATATAAAATTCCCATTATATTTAATAATGAATTTTAGAGGACAGCACAGCACACTGATGAAAATCTGGGTTTCAGTCCATTAACCTGGACTTTTAGTCCTTTATCTACCAAAATCATACTGGCCCTTTGTTTCCTCAGTTTCCTTATCTGTAAAGAATAAAGTTAGACTAGATGTTAGCCTTAGGTTCCTTCTACATCTAAAATGCTCTCATAATAAATAACTGCTAACCTGGGCTCTGGCATTAGGAAAATGTTACAAATCATTGTTACTAATTTCTAATAAATTTTAAAACTATAAAATGGAAGAAAATGCCCTCAAGAATAAAATGCCCAGCTTTGCTTGAGCTGCTAATTTCCATAAAGAATATTTAATCATAAGAGGAACTATTAATTTTAATTTAAAAATATGACTCAGTTTCTGCAAAGTTAAAGAAATCTCCCATTACAACATGACTTTTATAAATAACCACTTTGGAGGGTCTCTGTTTGAAAAATTACCTAAAGCTTTTTTCCCCAAGCAAGTTAATGTGAACTTGGGAAGGGCAATTAAATTGTCAGAATTAAAAAATTTGTTTTTAACTAGAAGGTAGCCAGAAGTAGAGTCATGGGGCTGGTATTGATCGCCCAAACAGAGAACATCACTCTTCAGGTATTTACTCTGCCACCTTTACACTAGGGGCTTTCCTTCAAATCAAATCAATCTATAAAAAAGATGGCTCTTACTACTAAAATACATAACTGATCTCCAATGGCACATCTATTTAGATATCTTCCTTTGATAATGATAATGCAGTTCGTGGTATTCGAAGATTCTGCATTTTTAAAATGCCCTATCTCCTTAGTTAAATTATAAATAAAAGTGAGGAGTCATAAAAATATAAGACTGACATACTATGCTCATTAATATCTATTTTAAACATTTAAATTCAACATTGAAGCATGGTATTTATCCATGTTAAAGTCTGTAATTTCAACGGCTTTTTGATCACATTAACAATTTTGTTTTGGCATACTTAATTCTTAATTAATTTATTTTGATTAGCTCCTTTAATAGCTCTAAAAATTTTTAGACAGCGCGGAGATTAAAATTGGAAATGTCACTTAACAAATATTTAATAAACCAGTAAAAAATTAAGCCTCTTTGTTTATACGAATTACATTAGCATTCAAATTATGGCTGACATCCAAAGCCCAATACCATAACACATCTGTGTGCTGAATTTATTTCTTTATATTTAAAATAAAATAAACATGAGGGTAGGATTAGAATTAGTATTTTTTTTCAAAAAAAATGTTACCTATTAAATATGATATATGCCCTGAAAATTGTAAAGACAGCTGAAGAAAATCTCCTACACATTCAGATTTTTAAAACATATATTTCAAAGCCCAAAGTTTTGTTTTTTAATGCTTGGAGTGTGCAATAATTATAAACATTACTCATAAAGCATTTTAGCTCAATGCTTACGCTTCTGCTGTTCTCCCTCTCCAATTATAAATGCACAATAAAGCAGTAATTAATAAAGCACCTGGATTAACCCCCTTTCAAATTAGCTATCCCAGAGTAGTCCAGAGTGAACATCTGCTTCTATAACAAGTCAAGGAGTCTTTAGATGATACTTAAAACATGTTAAGTGAATTCTTTTTTGTCCAAAACATTATTGCAGATGCTTACGCATGTAAAAAAGCTGCAGCAAACAATATGATTTTAAAAAAAGTTCAACCAATAGAAATTTATTCATTCCTTAAGGAAATGCCCTGTAATTCTTCTAAACGGTTAGATGTACTATTTTTGATAAGAATGATTTTAATAAATCTATATTAGAAAGTCTATACCGACAAATTTTAAATTAAGATTATTGATATCTACGCCGAGGATAAAAGGTTAATATAGTCTATGTGCAATTTTACAAAACAAATCATCCCCTTCCAGATATAAAAGGAAAATGTTTTCATGAAAACATATGGCCATGTATAGATCTCAGAACTCACAAATTACTGTAAATGATGGTTTAGAAGAGAGAAAAATAATTAAATTTCAAATTTTAAGTGGACATGGCAATAGAAAATTGCAAAACAAAAGTTCACTTTCTCAATGTAAGCATCATTAACCAAAAAAAAAACAGAAATCCCACCAAAAAAAAAACAAAACAAGAAAAAAAAAAACCTCTGAAATCTGTTATCACCACCCAAAAACTATATGAACTCTAAAAGCAAAAGTGGCCTAATTAAGTCTACATTTTATTTCTCTTTCTCCAACTCCTGTAGTTGAAGATGTAGGGCCATGAGACTATTATTGCTTTTAGATCACTGTTATTGACTATTCTCTGTATGATCATTTATTTTAAAGGACTGATGTCACATTTGGTGTTATATCTGATGACATATTGTGGACATTTTCTTCTAGAAATGGCTCTTTAAGGCTAAGTGCAAGAGGTTAAGCTGCCTGACTGAGGCCAAACCTAAGATTACAGATTTTTAATCTAAATTCGTAATATCCTTATTGAATATAAATTAACATTTATTTTGTATACTACATATTTCCATTTAACCACAAGCTGCTGCATGTTAAAAAAAAATACCCTGAAAAGGAAAATTAAAAGTATTTCTGATCTTATTAAAACTAATTTACATTTTACAAAATCAGAATAATTTTAACATGGGGAGAAGCATTTCCCCTTAACCAATATATCTTAATTGACTTTCAAAATCATAAAATAAGTGAAATTTTATGATAAAATATATACTATCAAATCCAAAGGACCTTTTCACTTTTTCAAATTTACTTATCAGACTTTTACCTAAACTGAATCATAGTCATATGCATTGTAACAAAAAAGAAAGAATGTTTTGTTAAGCTCTGATAACAAAATAATACAGAATAGGAACATATGAAAATAATGTTTATTCTTTTTCCATGAGCCATCTATCATAACCATCTACATATCAAGGCTCAGAAAGTATCTAGGCACTTGGACATTTATTATTATCTTTCTCACTTCATGATCTCATGCTAAAATACCACGACTGGGGGAAAACCATGTATACACAACAGAACCTAGAAACTTATCTGCTTTGAAAATGCTGTCTTCCTGATATTCATGGATTTAAGGCATGCCTCCTGGATTCGTTTACTCAAAGCTGAACGTGTCGCTTAAAAGGAGACATATTTAATCTTTGTACTCTGAAACAAAGGGTCTATGTTAAGTAAGTTTTGTACGTGTAACGTAATAAATAAATATATTTGACACCATAATTTAATAGGACTCTATAGTAACTATAAAAATTTAACTTCTCTTTCTGCTATGAATAACCATGAAATGTGGTGTTGGACCATTTTACAGTGCCTTGTAATAATGAAGTTATGCTCTTCATTACCAAGTCCTGTACCTGCTGCTATTGGCAAGGAATGGTTTATACACTGACCATGTTCCACGGCTGTTTTTAGTGTCGCTTCAGGATGTGTCGATCCTAGAGGGTTACGCACAAATCGTCGCCGGCGCCGCAAGTCATCTTCCCAGTAGTCAAGGCGCCAGAACTCACGAGGACGACTACAATGAAACAGAGAAGCCACATATGTTAGCAATTATCAAACAGCGTGGTAGCACTGAATTTCTGCATAAAGCTCTCCTTGTTTGCTCTGCCTTTTTTTCCCTCTCCTTCCACTTAATTCTCCCTCCATCTCACACTCCCCTTTCTGCAATCTTTAACTTAGGTATGTCCTTGAAAATAACAATATCACCTTCTAGTCTAAGGAACTCCTTTTCCTTTTCTTGGAAGGTGAAATGAGCACTAAATACATCATTTTGAAATGAATTGCTGACAGTGTGATCAGTTTCCCCACACTCTAGTGGCATGTGCTCTGATTTCAGCCTCATTTCAGCCTCAGCAGGGCACCTTTCTCTGTAGCTGCATTTATAAACCAGAATAGGGAAAAGGCTATTATAAATATGGTATAGCATTACCTATATTAATCAAAGTCCGTCCCCTTCATTTTCTTCCTAATTTGTGCCTTTTGCACAAGGTCAGTAAATCATACCATGAATTCTTGGTCCGGAAAGTGTTAACTTTAATGAATATCTCAGTTACATGGTTATGTATGTGATAATAAAATATTACTCTGTTTAGATGTGCAGGAATTTAATTAAAATAATCTCTTAAAATATTCATTGCATTTAGCCCCTGAGGCTTAGAACAACACAAGAAAATGCATTTCTTTTCCATTTACTGTTTTTAAATAAACCATTCCTGTGGAGTGAAATAGCAATCTATTTTCAAGCAAATCAGATTGGATTTCTGTTTTATGTACTCTGTTTTATATTTAATTAAAACTACATGCTATATGATGTGCAATAATTGCTATATCAAAAGCATACTTTTGGAAATGTATTTCTTAAAAAAAGGTTTGCTCATTTCAAATTCTATATTTTCCCTATTACATAGACATTTTATATGGCAATATATAAATGTCAGTTTCCTCTCTTGTTAACTAATCATGATCTAGCATGCTGGAAAAATATTTTATAATGAAAATACTGAAGTTTTTTCAGTTATAGTAAGAAAAAATCTCTGTAGAATATATTAATTCAATAAAGATATACAGCCTGAACACCTGTAAGTTTCAATAATGAAATTAAAAAATTATTCATAATCAAAACTTCTTCAGGAATGACTAAATCAAAATACGATCTTACTTATATTTCATGAGCTAATAAAATTGTATCTGTCAGCTTTGACAAATTAGTAGTCTTGATCAACTGACAGTCCCAAAATACCCAAGTAAAAGTTACCTTTATTTGATGTTTTAAAGATGTTATCTTTAAAATTCAAAATAGGTTTTAAATAAATACTTTTATCAATTAAAACCATCTTGTATTAATAAAAGCATAAATAAACAGTACATTATTTAAAGAAAATTTTTTTAAAACAGTAGAGACTGATCTCTGAAAATGCTGAAGGGATAAGAACATCAAATATTTCCTTGGTTGATTTTGGTCAGGAGAAGGAGATATAATGTAATCAAAATGTAATACAAAAAAAGTATAAGAATCACAGTTCTCAAAAGGAAAATTAAAAGCTATTATTATATACTTATTCATTATTCTGTCTAAATTTGAAATAAAACCACGATATTATTTAAAAATAAATAACCACAAAATATACACACAATCAAAAGACAACAGTTGTTTTAATTCAATTAATAAAATGAAATTCTTCTTAGGTGAGAAGGAAAAAGGCAGTACACAGATGGCTATGTGTAGGGCTTTGATAGTCATGGAGCTTGGATAGGCACTTCATCATTCTGCCTACCTACATTTATCTGTGAAAATTATTATCAAATATCAGCCAGGATGCAGTCGTGAATCACTGGCTGCTCCTCGTCTTCAGGGGAATGATACAATGAGGTTCTATTCATCAGTGCGGCAATTGGCACAAGTAATTAGTTCCCTAGACTGAGATCTCCTACAAAGCCTATTTCAGTCAGCACCACAAACATATGACGATGTAAAGCTAATGAAAGCTGTTCAAATTTGTTAACCTTTTCTGCCATCAATCCTTCTAATACGCTATGCTTCAGTATTATGCAAAGGTAGTAAATTATTAATTTATCATTCATCCATCCTTCTACATTTTGAGTCAAATTAAATGATGTCATTCTTCTTGATAACAATTAAAATTATAAGAGATGTTAAGCTGCTATGATAAAATTATGACTAAATTAGGTAACAATAGATTCTCCTATAATGCACCATAGTGAAGTCAAATTCAATGGCTATTAAGCTTATGCACAATAACTTTTATCACATAGCAGAAAAACCAGAGGAATTATAAAATTATTCACAAATTATCAAGTAACTCAAAGATAATATCTATAGGAAAATAACCAAAATTAGGAGGAGAAAACGATAATATTTATTTTATACATTGACACTAACAAAAAATGGTCAAAATGGTGACGTTTGACTAAAACAAAATACCAATACATCAGGGAAGTGAGAATTTGTTCACATAATAGAAATGAAAGTTAAGTTTCATTTCTGCTAACTCTCTCTATATATGTGCACACATACATACTGTCTTCAAATATATTCTATCAATTTTTTTCTTTTTTTTTTTTTGTTTTTTTTTTTTTGAGACGGAGTCTCACTCTGTCACTCAGGCTGGAGTGCGGTGGCATGATCTCGACTCACTGCAAGCTCCGCCTGCCAGGTTCACACCATTCTCCTNGAAGTCAAATTCAATGGCTATTAAGCTTATGCACAATAACTTTTATCACATAGCAGAAAAACCAGAGGAATTATAAAATTATTCACAAATTATCAAGTAACTCAAAGATAATATCTATAGGAAAAATAACCAAAATTAGGAGGAGAAAAACGATAATATTTATTTTTATACATTGACACTAACAAAAAATGGTCAAAATGGTGACGTTTGACTAAAACAAAAATACCAATACATCAGGGAAGTGAGAATTTGTTCACATAATAGAAATGAAAGTTAAGTTTCATTTCTGCTAACTCTCTCTATATATGTGCACACATACATACTGTCTTCAAATATATTCTATCAATTTTTTTCTTTTTTTTTTTTTTGTTTTTTTTTTTTTGAGACGGAGTCTCACTCTGTCACTCAGGCTGGAGTGCGGTGGCATGATCTCGACTCACTGCAAGCTCCGCCTGCCAGGTTCACACCATTCTCCTGCCTCAGCCTTCCGAGTAGCTGGGACTACAGGCGCCTGCCATCACGCCCAGCTAATTTTTTGTGTTTTTAATAGAGACAGAGTTTCACCGTATTAGCCAAGATGGTGTCAATCTCCTGACCTCATGATCCACCCACCTCGGCCTACCAAAGTGTTAGGATTACAGGCTTGAGGCACCGCACCCGGCCTATTCTATCAATCATTTTTTAAAATACTTAAAAAAGGTCCAAATAGAATAAAGACTCTGTAATACCTCAGCATGTTAATATTTACAATCTCCTGAAGCTATGGCACTTAAGGACTACTTTTTCCAACACAATCCAGTTACAACACAACTAAAAACAATCTGAAGACAAAGCAAATATCACTTAGTTCAGATCACAGATCTAGAAAGAATTACAAAAATGGTTTCAAAACACCAACAATTTCAATATATTTTTTGAGAGTCTCTTCATATAAAGCACTGCTCCAGGTGATATAGGATACAAAGTTCTCATGTAATGTACTTATAATCAAACAGTTAGCTATTAGTCTCATTTAAGAAAATAGCATTTATCATCCAATTTCAGATCGTGAAGGTAATACACGTTTTTGCAGAAAAGGCCACACACCCACTTATTTGAGATGAGGTTCATTACTAGCATGTTTAAAGTCATTTACATAGTAACAAATCTGGGTCTAAAGTACAATGTTTTGTTTCCCTAAGTCTGCTCCCTCCAACAACATATACTCTCAGTATAATGCTCTACCACACACACACAAAAAATGAGGCAGACTTTGTCATTTTTAAAACAGTATTATAAACGAGAATGTGTAGGTTTTGGTCTTCAACTTACTTTCTTCACTCTCATTTAAGAAATACTGTTCCCTACCCCGTCCCTTCCTCAAAAGCTTCATCTAGGGGAAAGAGGATACAAAATTGGCAAATTTATTGATTAACATAGTAATCCAACCCTCTTCCCAAGAGGTTATAAAGTAATTAAAAGATTATACATTTTTGTAGCTATCACCATGGCATGACCAGCAAAATTTAAAAGACTTCATGTATTCAGAAACAGATTGTTGACCAAATATAATTATGGATAAGATGAGAAATCACTTATTCTGGGACCTTATAAGTACATATCTAGATCACATTATATACTTATACCTTTATATACCTGTATCTATCCCCAAAAGTTATATTAATACTACACAATGCCCTTTCACAAACTTCACTCATATCCATTTCCACTAAGATCCTCAAAATATTCAAAGTAAAGAGGTTAGCCTAAGTGTTAGATCTGGAAATACTATTTCCTTCAGAAGACATAAGACCTTCTCTACAAAGAAGCCCTACTTAGGGCTCCTCTTAGGACACAATCTCCAGGTACTAAAGTCTTTGACTGGTAGAACATAAGTCTTTAAAAAGTTATGGATGGCACTGAAGTTAAATACTATAATCTTTCTAAATTTTTTTTAATTTAGTTTTTTCATTCTTTGGTCTAATTTCAGAGACTGAAGTTAAAATTACCAGGTAAGTCTATTGGACTTTTCTAAGTATACGTCATCTAATTATGTTTCTACTTTTTAAAAAACTTTCATGTTATGTGTTTGTATACACACACCTTTAATACATCACTATAATCTACAAAAAATAATATAAAGCAATGTCACAGGTTGTTTTTTTGTTTTTGTTTTTTTGAGATGGTAGAGTCTCTGTCACCCAGGCTGGAAGGCAGTGGCCCAATCAGGGAACAGAACAAAGCTCACTGGGCTCAAAAGAGCCTCCTGCCTCTTCCTCCCCAGTAACTGAGACTACAGATGCACACCACCATATCTGGCTATTTCTTTTTAATTTTCTTAGAGATGGGATCTTGCTATGTTGCCCAGGCTGGTTTCGAACTCTTGGCCTCAAATGATCCTCCTCCTTGAGTCACCTGAGTATATGGGATTACAGGTACAAGCCACTGAGCTTGGCTGGCAATGCCATTTTAATATATAGAATATACGTTTTATGTTCTACAAGAACAGAATTTGATAGATTATTAAATTTTTAGAAAGAAATATAACCCAAACATCAATAGATAGGCTATTTTTTCTATTTCCTAGGCCCATTATGGTTACTGATTTGATCAGGTAGAACAAATGAATAAGAATTAAACAAATGAGAATCATCTGGAAGTAGTAGAAGTATTAAAATAAAATCAACAACTAAGGTACGATTCACATTTTTCCTCTAACAGTTAAATGATACAACTATACAAATCTGATTATTATTTTTCTCATGCTAATTGTAAGAATTTTAGGCTGGGCAGTGTGGCTAATGCTTATAATCCTAGAACTCAGGGAGGCTAAGAAAGGAAAATTGCTTGAGGCCAGGAGTTCGAGACCAGCCTGGGCAACATAGGAAGACCCTGGCTAAAAAAAAAAAAAATTAGACAGGTATGGTGGTGCATGCCTGTAGTTCTAGCTTCTTGGGAGGCTAAGGTAGGAAGATTTCTTGAGCCCAGAAGTTGGAGGTTGCTGTGAGCTATGATGATGACACTGAACTCCAGCCTGGCTGACAGAGGGAGAGCCTATCTCCAAAAAAATGTAACTGTAAAGTTTAGATCTTTTGAAATCCAGTTAGCCAGTTAACATGGTATGAATGGCCAAACATTCTAATAAAATACCAATATATTTTTTAATAACAGTTATTTATTATTTACATGAGCCAGCTGTGGGAATACAAGGATTATTACAATGTTGTCCCCGACCTCACGGAAAAGGCAGATGCAAAAACAAATAATAAGAATTCAGAAAAGGAAATGTAACAGAACAGAGCTCTACAACATGGCTATTAAGGTGCACAACTCCAGGGGGCACTTTTCACATCAAAATTTTTGTAAATAACATGCCCTGGAGTTATGCAACGCTCATTGTACATTACTAAATGCCACAGCCCAAGTGCTAGGAGAACACTCACTTTACCCACATATCCCCCAGCTCCCCTGCCCCACAGTTCAATGCTCAGCCTCCTTTCTTTCTCTGGAACCCCAAAGTTAAATCTAAACTTGGGAACAGGAAACAGAACAAAGGCCTTCAGACACTATCAGTGGCAGTTTCACAGTCAGTATTTCCCTGACGTAGGAAAAAGTGGTCATATTAGGAAGAGGCTTGGTTGTCAAAACACAAGCAAAATTCAATAAAAAGACTAAAATAATTAAGTACATAAGAGAAATATTAACATTTATTTAACTAAAGCCATTACGTTTACGTCACTATATAAAAGTTGTTAACTTTCTGGACATTGCTGTATTAAAGCACAGTAGTTTCCAGAACAATGTTAATTATTGAAATCAGTGGTAGCTATGTAAGTATCCCAATTATTCTACAACCTAAATGAACTGGCACCTATTATTTAATTAGTCAAATTTATGCATGTCTATCATCTCACTGGTTTTAGTGACATTTTAATGTAACTTAAATATAAGTCAATGAAAGTATATGAGTTTTAAACAGAAAACCTGTCATAACACAATCATATTAGAAGATTTTCCCATTTTCAATCTGGCCCACTTTCCTTTGGCAATACCTGATAAATCTGGATAACCTCAACAGAAGTCAGTAATAAATTCTTCTAGCTAAAGTTCCAAATCCTAGAAAATTTTAGCACTTCATATTTTTTTCTTAAATTTTCACACTGCCTGTTTTTTTAAACTCCTATATCTGACTAGCTTCTATTTCCATATTTTAGATTAAAATTCATGGTAGACATTAGTTATAACTTAAATAAATGGTAACCCGTAAAAAGCAGTAAACATTTTCAGTGCACTGTCAGCTTGAAGATAAAAGCACTTAAGTTCTAGAAAGGTTTCACATTCTGTATAAATCTTAGTGAAATAATGTTCAGATACTATAGGGTCTCATACAATGTAAGAGAATGCTTTATCTCACAAACTGAAATCTATGGTGCCTTCATGAAGATAAAAAGAAAATTAACTAAAACCTTGTTTACAAAGTACCAATTATAAATCAAGTACAGTTGATCTATGCATTATGCTGTCTTAATGAAAAGGACAAACAAAAACAAAAACCCTTCAATTGTGTGGATTCTAGCAGAGAAGACATACACTAAAGCAGAATTCTTTCTTTATTGAGGCTTGACATGAAGATTTTATGTTACATTGACATGCTGGAGTATCTATAATTTATTTAATTACGCAAAATCAAATTTTACGTAGTTAGGAATTTCTGCATGTCACTATTCAATATACATCTGTATTTTTTTTAAGACATCTAGATACCCATCTTCAATTAATTATTAGTTTGGATATTTTGCAAAAATATAATTTTGCGACCAAGTTAATTATTCAAGAAATGATCCCAAGCTTTTCCTGTCTGTTGTTAGCCTACTGACCATTTCTTTCTTCACTTAGAATTTTTACCAGGGATTGAGTAAAGTTATGAGACTATCAAAATCTGGTGTTATACTACCAGTTAAAGCTCTAACAAAAGAACCAGAAGCCTTAAAGCTCACCTCAGTCTCACTATTTAGACAAATCTATTATACTGTCCACAAATACCTAATGTAAAAAAATTCACCAAACACTTGTTAAGTGCCACAATTTGTGGTACACACAAATGAATGATGCTGGGCTCAGCCCACATAGGACAATGGGGACAAGGAAATTATGCAATATAAAAAATAACAAGTTAAAATAGACTATATTACTTTAGGTTACTCTGTGCTACACACTGTTCTCTGCTATATACAGTACCGCCAAGCCTCAACAACCCTGCCATGATTAAATACTGCTATTCTCATTTTAAAGGTGACGAAAGTAAGTTTTACCCATTGGTAGTAAATAATAAAGTCTATTGACGTCTAAGCCAATGAGCTTTTCACTACATAGCATTTCCTCTTGAACATCTGATTCGTTACTATTATAGCTATGATCAAAGTACTAATTAACCCTGCCTGAGAGGACTGAGGATTTCATTAAGATTTAAATGAGGATCTGTTTTGTAAGTTCCATGAAGACAAGGGTTTATGCGTAATTCACCGACCAAGCAAAGTAACTGTTACAAAACAATCACTTAATAAATAATTGATCAAAGAGTAAACTGATGACTTTTAAACAGAAACTTAAATGATAAACAGGAGTCTGCTGAACAAAATGGAAAAGGCACTACAAGGCAAGAAATAGCATGGATAAAGGCATGGAAACATAAAAGGGCACTGTAATTTAAGGAAGTTTTGGTAAGAAATCACAGCTAGACAGTTTCAGGATGGCAAAAGCCAAGGTGAAAAACATAGGTTTAAAACCAGATTTCAAAAGGCCTTGTATAGTTAACTAAAGTAACTACCTTTACATCCTAGTCTACAGAGACATCATCAGGCTTTCACAACAGAGGTTTAATATGATCAGGCTTATATGCACATGGCGGCAACATACAGAATGTCTGGATTAAGGCAGTTAGGACAGACCCTAGAAGTGAAGGCTTGAAAGACATAGCTGAGGTAGAATAGATAAGACTTCACACGATAGTCAAACATGGAAGATGAGGAAAAAGATAATGAGAATGAAATCAAGGGTTGTAACAAGATGGAAGTTAGAAGATAAAGATGTCATTTAATTAAAATAAATACATGTTAAACAGGCCTGACTGGGAAAAATAATCACATCCTAGATGCCTAATAACATCCAGGCGGGTATTTCTAATAGGTAAGTAATATAACACTGGAATTTGAAAGACAAGAGGCCTGTGCTAGAGATTTAAAATAGGGAGATTGACCAGCCATGGTGGCTCATGCCTGTAATCCTAGCACTTTGGGAGGCTGAGACAGGTGGATCACTTGAGCCCTAGAGTTCAAGACCAGCCTGGCCAATGTGGCAAAACCCTCTCTCTACAAAAGATACAAAAATTAGGCAGACACGGTGGCTGACGCCTGTAATCCCAGCACTTTGGGAGGTTGAGGCAGGAGGATCACGAGGTCAAGAGTTCGAGACCAGCCTGGCCAACATGGTGAAACCCCATCTCTACTAAAAATACAAAAATTGGCCAGGCATGGTGGCATGTGCCTGTAATCTCAGCTACTTGGGAGGCTGAGGCAGGAGAATTGCTTGAACCTGGGAGGCAAAGGTCGCAGTGAGCTAAGATCGCGCCACTGCACTCCAGCCTGGGTGACAGAGAGAGACTCCATCTCAGGAAGAGAAAAAAAAAAAAAAAGATACAAAAATTAGCCAGGTGTGGTGGTGCATGCCTATAGTCCCAGCTACTTGGGAAGCAGAGGTGGGAGCATCACCCGAGTCCAAGAGGTTGAGGTTGCAGTGAGCCAAAATTGTGCCACTGCACTCCAGCACAGGTGACAGAGTGAGATCCTGTCTCAAAAAATATACAAGAAAACAGGGAGATTGATTAACCTTAGAAGTCAGCAGATTTAGTATTCATTTAACAAAAATGTACTGAGTGTTTATTGTAAGCCCAGGTATTGTGCTAGACTCAGAGAAGAGTCTATTGAAAGGACAGGAGAAAGATAGGGATGAATATTGCAGAAGAGAAAAGGATCAGTAAAAGAAACAGAGAAGTAAGTAACAGTGCCTTACAATCAGTAAGATAATGGGCGAACCAAAATAGAACAGTGCCAAAGACAAATGAGCAAAGATGTTTCAAAGCAGTGAGTGGGTACCATTATTTAATTCTGCTTAAATATGCCCAAAAGGATGAAAAATGAAGAGAAATCTTTGTTCATGTTTTCTAACAGCTTTATGACATATAATGTATATACCATAATGCTCACCTGTTTAAAATGAACAATTCACTGGTTTTTAGTATATTTACGGAGTTGTACAATCATCACCATAATCTAATTTGAAAACATTTTTATCACCCCAAAATGAAACCCCATACCCATTACCAGTCATTACGCATTTTCCCTTCCTCCCAGCTCCTGGCAATGCTTAGCCTACTTTCTTTCTCTACATATTTACCTATTCTGGACATTTTATATAAATGAAATCCATACAATATGTAGAATTGTGTGACTGGCTTCTTTCACTCAGCATAAAAGAATGAACTACTAATAAGTGCTACAACATAGATGAACCTCATGATTTTGAGCAACTGGGTCTACACGTTTGCATCATGTCATAACGCATCCATGAGAGAAACCAGATTGGAAATAGTTTACACATCCAGGGACAGAGAACAGAAAGAGTTGCAGGAATATGGAGCTAGAAGTCTGCCCCAAAGCCTATACATACCTGTACTTCCACTTATAGGAGATATTATACTTCTTCATAATCTAGTTAAGTGAAGAAGTTCACGTGGTACAAGGTTTCTTATTACTCGCCTTTGAAACCATCTAACAGATACATGGATTGCTGGTGATGCTGTAAGCAATTTGATTACACTGGTTGGAAGGAAAAGCAGACAGTAGCACACTCATGCTTTGGTGGCAACAGTTGATATTTATTTCTTCTTCAAAAATTTTGACGATGAAAGGAATTAGAGAGCTAGGATGGTAGTTTAAAGAAGGTAAAGAACAGACTTAAGCATGTTTGCAGATGGAAAAGATGAAGTCCAAAGAATTCAAAGAAACTGAAGATGGCATTGGGCGTAGGAGGTGGGTAGCAGGAGCAGGGTTTGAGAAAGACAGAAGAGGTATGATTCCATAAAAAGATAACATGATGAACTTGGAAGTAACCAAGGTCATCTCTTTCTCTGTGGCAAAAATCCAAGGATGTAAGACTCTGTACTTTAATAAATTCAGGGCTGAAGAGAAAAAAAAACTAAAGGTCAGATTTTGACCTGATTATTTCTATTTTTTCTACTAAGTAGCATATTTTTCACTGAAGAAAAGAATAGAGGGGTAAAATTAGAAGAGGTGCCTTAGGGAATACAAAAGAAAGCTGACAAAGGAAAAGTTTAAGGATGATTAAATAGCTTATGAAGGTCCAGCTGAGTTTGGAAACCACTGAGGTAATGTAGCATCAATCTGCAGAATTGTGTGATTTTCCTATACCCCGACTCTGACCATACTTAGTAACCTGGGAGAAAGAGTAAAAACAGCAGCTGAGGCCAGGCATGGTGGCTCACACCTATAATATTACCCAGCGCTTTGGGAGGCCAAGGCGGGTGGATTGCCTGAGGTCAGGAGTTCGAGACCATCCTGGCCAACATGGCAAAACCCAGTCTCTACTAAAGATACAAAAAGTTATCTGGGCGTGGTGTTGTGTGCCTGTAATCCCAGCTACTCGGGAGGCTAAGGCAGGAGAATCGCTTGAGCCTGGGAGGCAGAGGCTGCAGTGAGCTGAGATCACACTATTGCACTCCAGTCTGGGTGACAGGGTGAGACTCCATCACCAAAAAAAAAAAAAAAAAAAAAACCAGTTGACCTGACTCATTCAAGATTTAGGACTGATTTGGTTGGCAGACCAAAATAAGGAAAGTTAAGGAAAATGAGTAGGCTAGTAAGAATCCCTGGGATGACTATGGGTGATAAATCCATGATCTTTCTGGACTTCAATAAAATAAATAACATAGGCTTTATAGACATTGACTCATTGGGAAATCAAATTTATCCTGCATCCCAAGCTACTTATATTGATGATAACTAATCAATATAACTGGCTTATGATGCAGTGTAAATTTGATTTTCCAATGAAACAATCAGTAATTCTGTTTAATCAATATATCCAGTCCCCTTATTTACTGCTATTATGTTTTCAACTTGTACTAAAACACACCTAGAATAAAAGAATGGAGGATTATACTGTACTTGAAGACTTTCTTCAGTCTTCAAAAGTGATAGGATCACTAGCCAGGAGATGAGGATAGGGAGGAGAAGGTTGTTGTAAATAATCATGGGAATGAACAATCTATACGCAGAGACCATCTGAAGGCTTAGGGAGACAGGACCTCACTCTTTTAAGAAGTATATTACATTACGCTCCTGGAAAGAGGATGGGAACTAAAATTTACTGACTGCCAATAATGTATTAGGCATACTATTACGTATTTTACATGTGATCTCATTTAATTCTCAAAACAACCATATAAATTAGAGATATAACACCTATTTAACAGTTGAAGAATTGAGGCCCAGAAGGTGAGTGATTCAGTTACTAAGAAATAGTGCTAGACCCTCCCATCTAGAACTATCCATTACCAAAATTTTTCCAGGCTACTTTGGCTAAGACATTCATATTAGGTTCATTAATATACTTCTTATGACAGTTCATTATATTGGTATGAGTTTAAATATCTCTTTCATAAAGTGACGATTTAACTATAACCAAAACATTTTTATAAATTATATGAAAACCTATCAACACACATTTCAATAAAGAATAACTAGAAAATTCATAATTTTCCAGCATTAGCAACACCCAAAATTCAAATAGCAAGGCTATTAGACTAAGGGAAAAGAGTTACAAGGCTCTATCGCTTTTCAATGGATAAGTATAACTAAGTACTGTGTAGTGCCAGGTCAGCATTTGTAAGTAAGTAGCCTGGAAGCTATTAATATTAGAAATATTTTTAGTAACCCCATCACTTGCCCCAAATTTGAAAGAACTACATAAGCATCTACATGAAACAATCTCATATCCAAGAACCACTGCTTTGGCATACAGAACCTTTATTTCTACGTGCACTCTATCTCTCTTTCTCTCTCTCTAAGACAAGGCCTCACTCTGTTGCCCAGGCTGGAGTGCAGTGGCACAGTCATGGTTCACTGCAACTTCAACATCGCAGGCTCAGGTGATCCTCCCACCTCAGTCTCCTGAGTAGCTGGGACTACAGGCACATGCCACCATGCCAGGGGAATTTTTGCATTTTTTGTAGAGATGGGGTTTCACCCTGTTGCCCAGGCTGTATTTCTCTCGAAGTCAAGTCCTATATCACGTTTGTTGCTGTTCTTCTTAAGATACTTTGAAAGTAATAGGAAGACAAGAAAAGAGCAAAAAAAAAAAAAAACATTAACCCTCCATAGTATAACATTTTGATCTTTAAATAAATAATTTTAAAAGTTTACATGAAGAAAAATCCAGCATAATCCATCACTTCCTCTCTTTAAACCAAAACTCTCGGGAAAATACTGAGTAAATAACTGATTTTAACTAACATAAAGGAAAAATATATATATATACACTGTGCTTTGTAACCTGGATAAATTAAAGCATTAGCAAAGGTATGTGCTCTTTATCCACTGGGGAAAACAAGGCTTATTATGTTACATGTCCAGGTTTTTAAGACAGTTGGAAGCCAGTTCTCTGAATAGTTGCTGTCATCTCCTGGATACTTTCTAGTACTTTTCAATTTTGAAGCAATTATTCACATTCTAAAGTGATTTATTTTCCTCTCTTTCTTTGCTACATTTCATTTCTTCTGGTTCTCAATGACCATCTCTACTTTGGCTTAATTATATTCATTTAAAAATATTTTCTGAGTACCTGCTACTATCTGGAAAGAACTGGTTGAGGTGCCTTAAGAAATACTCATATGAAGAAAACACAAGTCTCTAATCTCAAGGCACTTAAAATCTAATAAATGGGATAAAATAAGCAAACAAAAAATTATATGACATAAAATGCACACCATAAGAAAAGTAAAAACCCAATGCTATGGAAAGGCAAGGAAAAGAGTAATCACATTTGTTTTAAAGGGATCAAGAAGCTTTAAGGAGCAAGAGATTTTTGAAAAATATCCTTAAGAAGAGGCCAATTTTCAACTGATACACAAAGAAGATGATGACATTTTAGGCTTTTAAGAGATCTTAAGTAAACGTATAGAGGTCTGAAAATTGGAAGCAGTCGCATTTAGCTGGTCCAAAAGAAAATGAAATATGAAAGATAAGTTAGAGCCATAACATAAAAAAAAGGAATGAAAAACTAATAAGTTTATATTTCACTCATTTACTCACTTGTTCATTTAATAAAAAACACATACTGAATACCAACAATGAGTAAAGATGGGAGATTCAGTCATTTGGTGATAGAAAGTCATTATCCTTAAGGATCTCAAAATCCAATAAGAGAAACAGATATATGAAGAGATAATTACAATATATGCAAAAGGTACCTTAGGGACACAGTGGAAGGGTATTATGCAAAGTAACAGAAGGCTTCTTAGGAGACAGTAATCCACAAATTGAGTCAAAGAGTTAACAGATGTTAACCAGGAGAGTAAGAAAAGGAAAATCATTCTTTCTGAGGGAATAGCATTAGCAAAGCCAAACAAGTAAGAAACAACTGGGTATAAGCTAAACTTAAATGTTTCCAGAATTTTTGGAGAGGCATAAAGCAAGAAGTGCCCAAACAAGAGGCTATAGAGGGCAGGGGCCAGATCATGAAGAATCATTTTAGGAGTCTGGCTCCTGGTTTAAAACCTATGTGTGATTTTTTTCAGGCCTACCATGGGCAGTTACAAAGCCTTTACCTGGCAGGCCTCATGGAGAAAAGCTATACTCCCCACATCAGACTTGATGTACAGCAAATGCTTCGCATCTCTGGAGGGAGTTGCAGCTAAGGTCTTAGGCCTCTCTGGCCAGTTATGCTCTTTGCACATTTACATTCCTAGCCCTGATGACTTCATTCTTAGGTCTGTATCTGAAACCTTGGCCTAAGATCCTCTGCAGGCATCTCTTCCTAGAACTCCTTACTCGGAGAGGAAGGGGAAACTCTGAAGACAGCATTCCCTACTCTGATTCAGACTGTTCCAAGACCACCCTGCTGGCCCTTCCTCTGACCTCATGGTCCATAAAACTACCAGTCTTTAGTTTCAAGTTCCTTCAACAATAAGATGACTCTCACATCTGCGCAGATCCACACTAACCCTTGAAAAGTATGCCATTCTATGGGGGGAAATAGAATGGGGAGTCAACCCCTTTCTTTGGCTTTAGACTCTTGCTAATATCATCATAGTAAATGATTAAAGGCTTACCCTTTCATTTTTGGCTTCTTACTTCAATTGGCTACTTCTACACCTGACAGTTCAACTCTCCCACCTCAGCTTAGGCATGACCATGTCATGTTAAGGAGCTTGAGTTTTACCCTATAGCAATGGGGAGATATTGAAGAGTTTTAAATAGGTATTATAACTGCAGAAAAATAGAAAAATTAGACTATAGGGAAGAAACATCTTAAATGAGAACACAAGAAAGTGAAAAAAGTAAGAAAGTTATTGGAATAAACAATATGTAATGAGGGTCTTCAATACTAATTTTAAATTTCTATTTTCAGATTTATCCTATCAAGATATTATTGAAATTTGCCTAAAATTGTCTATAATACAAGGTGGGCAATAAATATAAATGAATAAGGGCATGAAAGAAAAGCTCAAGCATACAGCCATTGTGTTCACAACAAAATAATTTCCAAACCATGTGATATACAAAGTTAATTAAACGTTACACGGAAAAAGTAGACCTAGAATTGAAGTAGAGAGATCAAAGTCCTAAAGCTAAGAGTAGAGATGAAAAAAGAACATAGGAAAGGTCGAATAGATGATCTATCACTTCAGTACAGAAAGGACATACATGTAATCTACTCACATTCCACTCATCTGAGTCCTGTAATACTGCAAAAGAAATGTGTTCTCTGGCTGGGTAGCCATTTCCCAGCAAAACTTCAAACTAGAGAAAGAGGCATGAAACTATGGTGATCAGCTGGCCATATCTGCGACAGATGACAATAGGTACCAAAAAGAAAACAGAAAAAAGGGACAGAAAATATAAGGGAGGTAATAGAGAACATGTTAACATCTCAAGTAAGATGCTTAGAAATAATTTTCTGAAAGCAACCTTTGAGCAAAGACTTGAAGGAGGTGAAGGTGTCAGTTATGCAGATATCTTAAAGGAAAAGGATTCCCGGCAGGGAAAACAGTAATACAAAGGCCCTCAGGTAGACACACTTGGTGAAACGATGGAATGTAGGAGGCTATTCTGGATATATAAAGAGTAACAGAATTAAGTAGAAATCAGCAGAAATCAAATAGTTTCTAAGAGGGCCAAATCATTTAAGTCTTCATGTTATAACAAGAATTTGACTTGTATTCTCTGTGGAATGAGACATTAGAAGATTATAAGCAAAGAACTGATGAGACCTGACATGTTTTAACATGATCACTCTAGCTCCTGCAAAAGCCTGGCTGTGAGTGGAAAGGCTGTCCAGTTTATAGACTTTTGCAATAATCCAGGAGAGAGAAGATGATGTCTGGGAACAAATATCAGCAGTGGAAGTCATAAAAAGTCACTGAATTATGGATATATATTGAAGGTACAGTCAAAAGAATAAGCTAACAGATCATATATGGGATGTGAGAGGAGAGGAAACAATGATATTACAAGTATTTTGATCTGAGAAAATAAAAGAATAGAACTGACACTGAGATTAAAGAGAATGTGAGAGGACCAGGTTTTAATAAAGTAAGTCTAAAATTTGGTTTTAAACATGTTTTATTCAGGATGCCTATTAGAAATCTGGGGAGAAAAGGGTTAACTATTCACCAAATCCCTTTTCATCTTCTTCTTGGGCATACAACTAGACCATATTTCCCAATCTCCTTTGCAATTAAGTGTGGCCATATGACTGAGTTGTAGCCAGTGACATGCAAGCAGAAGTGATTGAGGCAAACTTCTAAATCCGGCCAATAAAACTTTCCACATACAACTGGCCATGCTCTATCACCTTTCACTGTTTTGATGTAGATGAATGTGGCACTCTTGGAAGCCAAGTACCAAGGATAATGGAGCTATAAGATGAAGGAAATTATCCACCAGAAATATGTTATAAAATTTATATGAAACAGAAATTATGTTCTATTACGGTCAGACACTAACTGGGATTTGGAATCCATCCACTAAAGCAGTTACCACTGCTCAAACCAATATAGATACCCAAGCTGAGATACTCAGTAAATAACTGAATATAAGAGTGTGGAGTTCAAAGGAAAGAATCTGACAGGATACGTAATTTGAGAGACATTGATGAATAGTGTTTACATAATATAGGTGTGGACTGGCTCAGACTTTCAAGTAAGTGACCAAAGCTGGAGAAGAAAACGGAAAAGTGAAAGTACAAAGAATAAGGGCTGCACCAGCCCAACAATAAAGAGATTGAAAAGATGAGGAAGAATCAGCAAGGAATTTTGAAGAGAGGCCAGTAGTAAGAGGAAAACCTGTTTACTCATCTCATATTGGCGGTAAGAAAAAAACAAGAAAAATACAGTGTCCCAGAAACCAAATGAAAAAAATGTGTCAAGGAGAAAATAGTAATCAACCATATCAAATGGTACCAAAAAGTCAAGTAAGAAGACAATTGAGACTTGACTATTGGATTTATTTATTTATTCATTTATGTATTTAAAGACTAGTCAATGACTATTGGATTTAACAACAGTGATGCCTCTGGTGACCTTGAAAAGAACAGCTACAGTATATGATGGGAAAAGAGCCTGAGTGAAGCAAGTTCAAGAGAGAATGGGAGAAGAGAAACTTAGCAAGTAGAAATAAATCTTTCAGTTATTCAACTGTAGTACAGAAGTCACTTATATCGTATACTGGATTTAGTACATTATAAACATTTCGGGGGAAAGCATGAATGCAAATAATCAAGCAAATGGTACTTTACGAATGCCATAGAATTTTACAGCATAAAGAGATTCTAGTAGACCCTGACACATCAGAAGAATACCCTAGATATAGAGAAATATAATTTGAAAAGATAAAAAGTCAAAATTACAAAGCCTGCAAACTTCTAAGGGTTCATTCATGTTCAGTTCATTAACATGCAAAGGCAAGTTTGGTACATTTTGTCAGGAAGCTTGTCAACTAGGGTTTATACTTCAAATATTGACATTCAACTATCAATATTCAACTTTGAGTAGAATCAAAAGTTAGGAAAAGATTAAGAAAACTGGTTCCTGAAAAAAAATTCATTGATGAGAGCTGAAATAGCTCTAAGAAGCAGCAATACTATCTATGTTAATTGCAAGAACTAAAATACAAACTATCTCAAAAAACCTCATAAAGAAACAAATATGATTTAACAATAAAACACTTAATCTAAATGAATTTAAAATGAATAATCTAGACATCTAAAATCTAGACATTTAAAATGAATAACAAATAGCGCCAGCTGGGCGCTGGCCTCACGCCTATAATCCCAGCACTTTGAGAGGCCAAGGCGGGCAGATCACCTGAGGTAAGGAGCTTGAGACCAGCCTGGCCAACCTGGGAAACCCCGTCTCTACTAAAAATACAAAAATTAGCCAGGCGTGGTGGCTCATGCTTGTAATCCCAGCTACTCCAGAGGCTGAGGCAGGAGAATCGCTTGAACCCAAGAGGCGGAGGTTGCAGTGAGCAGAGATCGCACCATTGCACTCCAGACTGGGAAACAAGAGCAAGACTTCGTCTCAAACAAACAAACAAAAAAAAACCCAGCACTATCAATTCAAACAACTTAATGTCTATGTCAGAGCTTTCCTATGTTCTGCCTGAGGCACAGAGAAGCCATATAGGCTACACATCCATTTTCTTTTACAAGTTCATTGCTATAGCCACTAAACCTTGTCTCTTAATCATAAAGACACATTAAAATGCACTGTTCCGCTGAGCAGGGTGGCTCGTGACTGAAATCCCAGCACTTTGGGAGGCCAAGGTGGGCAGATTGCTTAAGCCTAGGAGTTCAAGGCAATATGGCAAAACCCCATCTCTACAAAATACAAAAAGCTGAGCGAGATGGTGCAAGCCTGTAGTCCCAGCCACTCAGGAGGCTGAGGTGGGAGGATCAATTGAGCCTGGGGAGGTTGAGGCTGCAGTGAAGCATGATCATCCTACTGCACATCCAGCCTAGGTGACAGACCAAGATCCTATCTTCCAAAAAAAGAAAAAAAAGACTGTTAGATTCTGATAGTTTCTATTCTCACCTTTATAATCACACAGTATAATCAGCTTCTGAAAATTACTATTGTAAAAAGTTTACTTTTCATTATCCTGCTTCATTCATTTAGTTACACGTGCTCGGCTAGGGATATAGCATGGGGGAAAAAAAAGTAAACAAAGACCCTGTTCTCTATCACTTATACTCTTGTCTATCTGAAAGACTCTCTGTCCCAAAAAGGATCTTGCATAGAAAAAAGTCATCTTTTAGTAAATGAGGATTATGTAGGCTAAGAAAAGCATAAATGAAATGTAAAAATATTACAAAGGGTTCATGAGATTCCCTCAACTTCATTTACATTACGAAATAGAAAAATTAAGTTATTTGAGTTGTAGCTCTTCTCTGTCAACTCCTAATCTTTGGGAACCTGGAATAGTTTTTTGTTTTTTGTTTTTTTTAAGTTAAAAAAGCATAAAGCCCTAAGTTTAGAAACAATTTATATAAAAAATTAGTTGCACCCTCTTAAGAACAGACCAATATTTTCAGTGCTAATCTCCTCAAACAGCAATAAACTATGTTATGTCCTAGGCAGTTTATTAGTTTTACTGCAAATATATGACAAGTAAGCTTTCTGGTTTGCTATAGCATTTTCTTTAGCTACAGAAATGTTAAAAATGCTGTTTATTTTAATTATGTAGTAAATTCACAATAAACATTATGTATACATATATTATGTATATGTGTGGATGTGTGTGTGTGTGTATATATATATATGCACACATATATATATCCTAAGTCAGCAGTTTAAATCAAAAGACAAATATGCACTTAAGTCTACTAAAAGAAATAATCATATTAGAGAGAAAGAACACTAAGAATAACCTCTACATTTTAATTTGCTGGAAAATAAATGCAGCCATACCTGGAAAAGATGCATTAAGTTTTAAAACAAAGTCATTATTTCTAAGTTTTATAAGGTTATTATCAATGCAAGTTTAAAAGAAAATAAAATCCCGAGAGGTACATGTTTAAATACCTTATGGTTTCATTTTACACTTCTCATATCAGGATGAAGTCTTAAAAGTAATTCAAAAGGAAAATGAAAGTATTTTACCCAGAAGATAGAGTCCATATGTTCTTCAATGTGGAAATCCATTGGGAAAAGGCTTGAGTTTTAAAACTGAATTTTGACAATTGGAAGCTGATGTGGCTTTTTTTCCCCCTCCATGAAGATTTGAGTCATTCTCAGGGGGAATGAAATAGACCTTTATCAAGTATTGCAAAGCTTAACACCTGTTTAACTCCAAATTACTTAGAAAACATTTAGTGAGTCTTCAGAATCTCACAGTAAGAGTTGTTATAAACACTTTTCCTAACAGTAAGATGTTTTTTAAGTTTAGCAAGAAGGCAATATCTACATATTTAAGTCTGTATTTCATATTCTACAGATATCAACCCTCTTGTAATAGTCTATTTGTTATTACTATACAGATTCATATACAATTTTATTTTTCCTATTGGTAAGATTATAAGTAGGCTGTAATTAACTAACTAGTTGAACATCCTTTATACCATTATGCTCCACAACTGAGGACAGTCTGGTTCTTCCCCACTGTTTGTATGAATCCCAAGCTTCTAGTACAGTAAGAAGCAACTAGTATGCACTTAAAAAATAAAGCCCATCAAAATGATAAATATGTACCCTACTCTAACCATTCTTTTGCAGATCTAAAATGAAGCTGACATATTCAATGTCAAAATGAGTTTGCTCTCAAAATCAAGGTAGAAAATAGATTGGAGTTCTTACAGAAGCCTCAGTTTTACACAACAGAGCACAAATTGGATAACTTGTGCTCTACCACTAATGCACACAATTCTTAATTGACTATAATTTAACTACAAAAAATTACTGTATTCCTATTATGTAAAATGAAATTTGATAAACTATACTGACATTTAAATACCTAGAATAAAAACATTTAAGGTTTCACTAATGGATCAAAAATTACATCACAGTTAAAGTAACTATGTAGTGTATTTTATAAAAACACACATTTCTCAAAAAATATACAAATGGCCAACAAATGGATGAAAAAATGCTCAACATCACTAATCATCAGAGAAATGTAAATTAAAACCACAATGAGTGGCCACTATTAAAAAGTCAAAAAACAGTAGATGTTGGTGTGGATGTGGTGAACAGGGAATGCATACACTCTGCTGGTGGGAATGTAAATTAGTACAACCTCTATGGAAAACTGTTTGGAGATTTCTTAAAGAATTAAAAGCAGGTCTACCATTCGATCAAGGAATCACACTACTGGGTATCTGTCTGAAGGGAAATAAGTCATTACATCAAAAAGGCATCTGCAAGCATACGTTTATTGCAGCACAACTCACAACTGCAAAGATATGGAATCAACCTAAGGGCCCATCGAACAATGAATGGATAAAGAAAATGTGGCATGTATACAATGTGGAATACTCCTCAGCCATAAAAAAGAATGAAATAATGTATTTTGCAACAACTTGGATGGAGGTGTAGGCCATTATTCTAAGAGAAGTAACTGAAGAATGGAAAACCGAATATCACGTATTCTCACTTAGAAGTGGGAGCTAAGCTATGAGTATGCAAGGGTATACAGAGTGATATAATGGACTATGGGGACTCAAGAAGGGGTAGGGCCAGTGGGGAGGCAAGGAATAACAACCTACATATTGGGTACAATGTACACTACTTGGGTGACTAGTGCACTAAAATCTCAGACTTCGTCTCTATACAATTAATTCATGTAACCACTTGTATTCCAAAAGTGGTTGAAATTAAAAAAAAAAAAATTTAAAGCCACATATTTGTTTTGAAATTTTTTTAGAGAAATTTAATTGTATTCTGCTGTTCAGTAAAAAGTGTTCAACAGCAATCTCTTATGTTCTGGCTCCTTCGCCTCCAACTTATTTCCCTTCTCTGGAAAAAAAAATGCAATAAAATAAAGGATAGAGTGCAAAAGATTTTTTAATAAGAACTCTCAGTAAAAGCAATTGCATGAAAATGGAAATTACTGGCAGTAAGTGGTCTCCAAACATCTGCTTTGAAAGATGTTTTTTATAATGATTCACATGCTCTTTTTATACCTGATCTCCCTTATCATTTAAGCTAATTTTTTAACATTTATAAGCTGCATTTTAAAAAACTGAGGGCTTCCTATGTTTATTCCTCAACAAATGTTTGTATAAGTTGTGCTCTCATACATACTTTTTAAAAAGCTTAATTATGTCACTATGTAATAGCACTATAAAAGCAACACAGTGTGTGAAAAACAGCACTAGATAGAAAGAAATGTTATCTCGATTCTAGTTCTGACTTCACAATACCTTTTGGATCTTTAGCAAACTTATATAACCTACTATGGCCTCAGTCTCCTTTTCAATAAAATAAACGGGCTGAATTAAATCATCTTTACCTCCCTAACACCTTAAAAGTGCTACCATTTTGATATACTACTTAAAAAATACATTTCATTCTTAGTTATACTCCATACACTTGCCTCTATGTTCAAAATCATTACTTCCAGTTCCTCAGAAATCTCAAAAAATACTGCTGAAGGAAATGGAATTAATTTTTACTTCCCTATTATATATTTCACTTGAGAGTAAGGAGGACAGAAGGCAATAAAATACAACTGTTTGTGCAGTTGTGTGACGTCTTAGCTTGTACTGAGGGCAATGCTGTATGCACGCTTTTGATCAATGTAAAGAAGGTCTAGCATAGATAAACTTTCCTACAGGGAAACCAAAACAGTTGGATTGATTCTTTCTTTCTCCTTGTCACCCAAAACTGTGGGACATACTAGAGATAAAGAAGTAAGGGGAAATTAAACTTTCGTAAGCATACAGGAAAGCAAGCAGCAGCATGTTTTTCTTTACCCTGTTAAGTGTCATGGGCTAGAAGGACACTGAAGTTGTGAAGGAAGGGAGGTAACATGTTTAAGAAACTCAATACCTAGTTTTATAATGCAATGGCCTGTTTAGAATATTTAAGCTAAAGATATGGACATAAGATGTACTGAGCACATGAAAATAAGTAGACCACTGAAAAAGCAGAAACTATGAGGAATTTCTAAAAGATAGATCATGAGTAATTCCAGCACTTTGGGAGGCTGAGGCAGAAGGATTGCTTGAGCCCAGAAGGTCAAGACCAGCCTAAGCAATATAACAAGGTCCCATCTCTACAAAAGTTATACAAAGTAGCCACGATGGTGGCACATGCTTATAGTCCCAGTTTCTTGAGAGGCTAAAGCAGGAGGATCACTTGTGCCCAGGAGTTCAATGCTGCAGTGAGCTATAATTGTACCACTGCACACCAGCCTGAGCAACAGAGGAAGACCCTGTCTATAAAAAAAAAAAATCTAGTAGGATCAAACTGAAAGGTAAAATTCCAGACACATGCAGAAGATAAGTAAGTACTCTTCCAGGGGAAACTATGGGAGCTTCAGCCTAAAGGCAACAGATGCAAACAGTGGGTGAAAACAACGGTCACCTAAGACAATCTTAAGGCTGATTTCCTCTCTCCCCTCCCCTTACTTCTGCTTGGCTGCAAGCAAAATTGCTCACTCTTGGCTAAAGGCACATGTACTCTTGGGTTAGAAGAAGGGCAGATTCATAGCTAGCTACTGATGACCAAAAAGAATAGGAAGCACTGCTGGTAGAAGAACATTATTGACAAATCTTTCCTGGCAGTACATTCAAACCTTGCCCCACAAGGGCATTCTGACAGAAAATTTTTATTGCAAATAACTCCTTTTGACTTAGTGATTTCACTTCTAGGTATGTATCCTAACAGAAATGCTCACACATATTCATTGAGAAGGATGAATCTGACAAGATCGCAGCACCTCTAAATAAGGAAATATTAGAAGCCAGCTAAATGTCCACCAGTAGAAAAGCTCAAATAAACTATAGTATTTTCATAGTATTAAATATTATATACCTGTTAAAAAAGAATGAGGTCAATATACATAAAATAGCATTGAATATAAGAAAAAAGTTAGTAGCTAATATACTATATACAGCATGGCCACATTTATATTTTAAAAATAGTAGGTGTTTATAAATACAAAAGAGGAAACCAGAAGACTATACATCAAACTATTTACCTCCTTAGGACTAGGAGACTTTCTGGGTAGGGATAAGTAAGTAAAGGGAATTTTCACATAATAATTTAATATTTCACAATGAGAATGCATTTCTATATACCCCTCACACTTGAAAAAGAAAAAAAATTTTGCCAATTTGAATCTTGAATTGAGAAGAATGTTCCCCGCCTAGACAAGAAAATTTTATACAATTTATATATCAAAAATTTTAAAATAATATCCACAGCACTCTATTAACTTCAGTATGTTATAGATAACTGAACTACCCTCTACCACAACACACACATACCAAAAAGGTACAAACTATATGAACAGATTACATTATTGTTTTCATTTTGTAAACATATTCAAATAAAATGTTTTTAAAATCTATTTCTTTTTAAAATTTAAATGTCATTCATGCAAATACTTATTTTGTGACAGCTATGAACTAACTGCATTCTCATGGTTTCCTGGAATGATAAAGCCAAGAAATATACAAATTTGAAACCCTGACTGTTGCTCAAACACTTTGAATTCAGAATATGAAAACGCAGTCATTCGCTACCTTTCCTCTGTATAACAAGGCCAAACCCC
>NW_016805059.1:7744105-7776860 GCF_001698545.2 Rhinopithecus bieti | reverse complement strand
TATAAAGAAGTATTCATTTAAAAAGCCATTTTTAACAAATTAAGATTCCATTGCCACATATTAGATAAGATTTAAATTGCTTCTGTTTAAACACTTGGAAATGGGATTACCATTAGAAGAAAAAAAAAAACCTTAATTCCGTATCAAAAACTTTAATTAAAGCCATATAACTTGTGATTAATATACTTACATTTGATCAAATTGAAAGACAATACTACATTATTTTCTAAAAGATAATATTGTTTTTTTAAAACAATAGCTCATTTCTTCTAAAATTATACATACATCAAGATGGCAACACTTATGTTAATGTAAAATATTCACCTTTCATTTATCAGAACATATTAACAAGGGCAAAATTTTCAGTCATATAGTTTTGTAAAACAAAATGTAAGTTTATGCTCATCATCTCATATTGGCCTTAGGAAAACAAATCTGAAAAAAAATTAAAGCATATTTTAAAGCTAGATACAAGTCATTTTGGGCTGCTCAGTATTCCTGGTCATATTTCAACAGAACACAAAATAAGAGCCTATGTGATGAAAATTAATAAGTATACAAATAATAAAACTTCAACATACTATTCTAAGGTACTTTGACAAAAAAAATCTAAAATAAATGACATACAACAAGGCTTAACTTACTTCTATTTTTATGGTATAAATGTTAAATCATTCCTAATATAAATACAAGGGTAGTTAATCTTGAAAACATTTTCTATAGAACATCATTTGAATTTTGAATTATTTTCAAACATGACTTTATGGTCAAAATTAGCAATCCAAAAATACTGTAAGTAAAAGAAAGCAAATTCCCAAAATTAAATAGAAAGTATATCCAGCCCTCATAAGACATATGAAATATTTACATAATAATATGTAAGATATATTTCCTGTTGCAATAAATTATGAGAGGTTGGAATGAGTCTTGATGTAAAATGATATTTACCAATTCTTTTTAAAATAATGCAGTTCTTACATTCCTTTTATGTTTCCAAATCATAATACTACTTAATAGATGTAAAAATATAAAGTATTAGAATGTCTTTTTTGCCCTAATATTTAGGAAGAAAAGAGAATTCCAAAGAATAAAACATTCAGTTAAAAATATGTTTCCTCTTCTACTTCGACCCTCTTTGAAGTCAGCCTTTCAAGGTCCATTATCAGATGGAATGCAGTAGTAAAGATTTTATGACACTATACTAAATTTTATTATTTCATTGAGAAAAAATGTAATAATAAAAGGATTAAGATCTATTTCCTTTTCACCATGTTAAGCTTTTAAGCTATTTTTTGCTTTCATCAATTCCAATATACCATAAATCGAAAGTATTCTTCTTTTAATCCCAACAGTTGACAAAATAATGCATTTTACACGTGAATATGCTCAAGGAAAAAAAATTAACATTCTTTATCATTTCCCAACAGAGACAGTTAATACTCTACGGCCACATTAATAGAATCTTTCTGCCATTGTAGAAAGTTTGATAGCACTCCTATTTCAATGTCTGAATTTTTCTCCTTTTTTTGACAAAGACAAATGATTGCCATCAATCAAGATCCAATCGGGTATACAGAGAGTCAGGCAAATGCATCACTCTTTACTGGTTTTCTTGTTATTTGAGCAGGCTTTGCTCTATATTATTTTATAGAATGATCAAAAAACCAGCATTAAGATAGATCATTCACACCCACTGTAAAATTAACTTTCATGAATAATGAGTTTTAAATCTCAGATAATGTATATGTTATACCAAGGATATTACTGAGTTCATTCCTGGCTAGAGATTATGTAAATGATACTATATGACCTTTATCATTACAACAGGACATGCAAAACACATAATATTTCATACATCATTTTAAAGCAAGTCAGTTTCTAAAGGAAAAATCGTCATTTACAATCTGCATGGTGAAGTGTTAAAGTTTTGAAAGAAAGAAGTATCTCTGAACATTGAGTCCTTCTTTTAACCTGTTACTTCCATTGAACATAAGGCAATAAAACCTACTAGTTCAAAAAGATGTACTTGATTTCTATACTTCTTTGTTGAGCTACTGTTAACATTATTTGAAAAACTCGTATCATGTTGGCTAATCAATACTAAGTTTAAAATGGGTAACAAGTATTAACATACACTTCTAAGTCATTCCTCTCAAAATTTTTGCTGTTGTTTTTGAGAAAGGGTCTCTGTCACCCAAGCTTGGCTGTAGTGGCTTGATGACAGCTCAGTGCAGCTTCAAATTCTTGGGCTCAAATGATCCTCTCGCCTCATCCCCCAGGCAACTGGGACTACAGGTCAATGTCACCACAGCTATTTTGTTTTTGTTTCTGTTTTTTTTTTTGTAGAGACCAGGTCTCACTACATTGCCCAGGCTGGTCTCAAACTCCTGGTCTCAAGCAATCCTCCTGCCTCAGTCTCCCAAAGTGCTGCGATTACAGGTGTGGTCCACTGTATCCAGTCTCAAAATGTCAATGTAATGGGTTAAGGAAGTAAAGGAAAACATTCCAATACTGTTTCTTTAGAACTATATTCTGCCAATCTTAAAATGCTAAAAATATAAGTACAAACTACAATGGCCCACCAATTATAAAATAGCTCCTTTTTTAAAAGGTATAGGTCAGGCACGGTGGCTCATGCCTGTAATCCCAGCATTTAGGGAGGCCGAAGCAGGTGGATCATTTGAAGTCAGGAGTTTGAGACCAGCCTGGTCAACATGGTCAAACCCCATCTCAACTAAAAATACAAAACTTAGCAGGGTGCAGTGGCACATGCCTGTAGTCCCAGCTACTTGGGAGGCTGAGGCAGGAAGATCACTTCAACCCAGGAGGCGAAGGTTGCAGTGAGCCAAGGTCACACCATTGTACTACAGCCTGGGTGGTAAACAGAGCAAGACTCTGTGTAAACAAAATAAAAAAATAAAAAAAGGTATATAAAGAAATACATATTGCAAGTCAGGAGTAGTGGCTCACGCCTGTAATCCCAGCACTTTGGGAGGCTGAGGTGGGTGGATTGCCTGAAGTCAGGAGTTCGAGACCAGCCTGGCCAACATGATGAAACCCCATCTCTACTAAAAATACAAAAAATTAGCCAGGCATGGTGGTGCCCACCATGTAATCCCAGTTACTTGTGAGGCTGAGGCAGGAGAATCGCTTGAACCCGGGAGGTGGAGGATGCAGTAGCCAAGGCCACAACGTTGCACTCCAACCGGGGCAACAAGAGCAAAATTCAGTCTCGAAAAACAACAACAACAAGAAAAACATAAGGCAAACCCAGTTCCCTTCTGTTGTAATTCCACCCCCATCATGTTGACAGTTATCCACAGAATCATCCAAGCACAAAGCCTGTATATCATCTTTGAACCTTCCCTTTCCCTAAGCTTCTTACAATGAACTTCCAATTGCTTTTTCCTAAATAATTTCGATCCATGCCCACTACCACAGTTCTGCCATATCTCATGCCTAGTCTGCTACTATTATAACACCTTTCTATGGTGTCACTATTAGCAATGTTTTTCTTCTTCAAATCTATAATCAAAAAGAACTACCAGAATGATCAATCCTAAAAAGATCTGTTGACATCAATAGTTTACTCCACAAATTTCAATAGCACTACACCCCTTACAGCAGCGATGCCCAAAGGGGATACATAACATAACTCATTTGGATGTTGGAAGATAATTGCAGAGAAAAAAGTCAAAAATTGGGGTTTATTAATATTTAATATATAGTCTAATTCTGGCATCCTTATTCAGTCTGAATGTCAGTAATCACATAATATGTGATATGCAACTTCCACATATTAACACATACTGGAGTTTACTTATGCCTACTTAAACAGGTTTACGGATTACACTATTTTAAATAAATAGAGTATTTAGAATACTTTGCAATCAGATAAAAAGTGACCAGAAATTACCTAACAATGGTTGAATAGTATGATAATACTCAATTATCTTAAAAAAACCAATCATTCCAAATTTGCTAAACTTTTCTGTGGCAGTGCACTGCAACATGCTCTGAAACAGCTATTTGAAAACGAACACATAAAATATATATCTTTAAAATAAAGGTAGCATTTTAACAATGAAGAAGTAATAAATACCTTAGAAAAACATACTATGGAAAGAGATGTTTATAAATATTTCCATCATTATGTGATTTTTGTTGCCTAAAACTATCTTAACATCCTATAAAAACTCTTAAATTTGTATTTTAATTAAAACAACAAATTAGAAACAGTGTCATAACCGTGTGCCAATGGATTTTGTACAAACATAATGTCTGTAAAAACATTAAAATATTCATACAAATATTTGAAGAAAACCGAGAGTTTTGTAAAGTTAGATAGTCCTTAAAATATTTTCTTCGGCTTTATTTTATCCTTTAATTTCTCCTAGAAATAGTGGCAATATTTAACACTTGTTTTAAAGATTTCAGAGTTTAGATTATTCTTGATCTGTATCTATATAAAAAAAGAAAAGGCAGAGAGGATAATATTATGTACCTTACAAGGTAATTTAACAAGATATATGGACTTAGTAAAGGGATCCCTAACTAGTAACATAAGTTGCTGTTGCTACTACTACCATTCCTAACATTTTTATGACTATGTAGTACACAAAAAAGGGACTTGTTTCTCAGAATGAGAGTACAAAACATTAGGAGTAATTTCTGAGAAAATCGGAGTGGAAGGCATCCAATTTAGGAACATGGTAAGTTATACAGGAAAAACCGATTTATCATTTTGAAACAAACCACCAAGACCCTCTGCATGAATGGCATATATGAAAATATTTTAAGATGAGAATAAATTGTCTTAAATTTCTATATATATTACATAATCACCTTCCAAAAATGTACCAGCAATATACTCTTCCATATGAGAATGTGTATTTCCCCAACTGTCATTAACACTGAGTAGTAATGGCCTTATTAATCTTTACCAAACTTACAGGTGAGGGATATGAAAGAGAGGAGACTATTGGATATGAATCCAAGGTTTTAAGTTATATTCCAATACTGATTCCATTAATAAAAACAGAAAACACTGGAAGGAGGAGAGACTTGCAAACAAAGATAAATTTAGTTTGGGACATGTTGAGTTTGAGGGGCCAGAAGTACCTCCACATGGAACAATCAAAAACGTTCTGAAAATAGAGATGTGGAGCTAAGAAGAGAGGTAAAGATCAGAGTATTGATTTGAGATTCCTGTATAGAATCCTGTATAGAAGTGATGGTTGGGCCGGGCGTGGTGGCTCACGCCTATAATCCCTGCACTTTGGGAGGCCAAGGCAGGTGGATTATTTGAGGTTGGGAGTGCGAAACCAGCCTGGGCAACATGTTGAAACCCCGTCTCTACTAAAAATACAAAAATTAGCCAGGTGTGGTGGCAGGTACCTGTAATCCCAGCTACTTAGGAGGCTGAGGCAGGAGAATTGCTTGAGCCCAGGAGGCAGAGGTTGCAGTGAGAAGATATCATGTCATTGCACTCCAGCCTGGGCGACAGAGTGAGACTCTGTCTTGAGGGAAAAAAAAAAAGTGATGGTTGAGGTGCTAGCCGAGATTAGGATCATAAAAGAACTAATTTAGAAAAAGAAAAAATACCAGCAACAGAATTTTTCTGGGACAACTCTAAATACCAGAATTAGGCAAAAGCAAGCTCCAAGGACGCAATGCTCATGTTACTCATCTCTGTTACACTGATACCTAGCAAAGAGCCTTGCTCAGAGTAGGTATTCAATAAAAACTTGTTGAATGCACTATTTAATAATTAATAAGAGACAGAGCCATCAGAACAAAAGAGAACTAGAAGCAAACAAGTTAAGTCAAATAAGATTTTTTAAAAATTAGGAACTATTAGTCTTGGTGCTCCCAGCAGCATTTTTCAACCACAGTGAACTACTTTCCATTCATGGGCTTGTCCTAGCTCTCCTCCTAGCTCTCTCTCATGTTGCCCCTGCCCTGTGGCATCTTCCCCACCAACCATGTTTCACCCTATCTGCCTGCTATCAATTAACATCCAACAGCTAAGTCTCAGCTTAGATGTCAGCTCCTACAGGTAATTTTGATCTCATCAATTTACACTTCCTGTATCATAGCAGTTATTCAGCTGCTTTATCATTGCCTGTTTATTTTCCCCCCTCCAAGTCTATAAGCTCTGTAGTTTTTATATCTAATCATCTTAGCCACGAAGCTAGAGTTTCTTTCCAGGCCATTCCTTTTCTCACCCTATATTCTCTCATCCTATGATATCATCCAAACTTTTGGCTATAATTACCCACATGTATGTGAACTCCAAAATTTATACACCCATCCAAGATCTCCTTTTGAGTTCTAGACCCATATATCTAAATGCTTACTTGCTATATAGTTTAGCAGTTAAGAACACGAAATCAAATACAGTATTTTTAAATTCTGGGCTTGCCAGTTATTAGCTGTTACTAGCTGTGTGAACAAGACATTTAACATCTCTGTACTTCAACTGCCTTACCTATAAAATGAGAATAACAATAAAAAGAGAACCTAATTCTTAAGGTTGTTGGGCAGATTATATAAAACAATATTTAAAGTACTTACAGTAGTGCTTTGCATATAGGAAATACTTCTTGAGTGCTAAATATTATAATAATGTAAATTCAGTGAAGGCAGTGATTTTCATTTCTTTTGTTCACTATCTAATCACCAAATCTTTAGACAACGGCTGACACACTACTGAATAGTTGTTGAATAAATGAATGAATAAATTCATCTCAATTTCAACAGTCAAAACTAAATTAATGACCTTACCCACAACTAGTCCCCTTCAACGTGAAAGGCATCATAGTTCACCCAGTTGTGCAAGTCTATACAATCTATGTTCTACACACTGCAGCCAGGGGGTTGTCAAAGCACAACACTAATCATGTTCCCCATCCTTTCCATCATAAAATCTTTATGGCTCCTTATTCCTCTTTAGAAAAGCACCCAATATGGCCATACGGTCTCTGTAATCTGGCTATTATCAGTATCTCCATAGTACACATATCTGCTCACTAACCACATTCCAGCTGTATAACCTTTCTTCTGGTCCTTGTACTCATGCTTCTTGTTTAAATACCTTTGTTGGTCAGATGCGGTGGCTTACGCCTGTAATCCCAGCATTTTGGGAGGCCGAGGCGGGTGGATCACCTGAAGTCAGGAGTTCGAGACCAGCCTGGCCAACATAGTTGAAACCCTGTCTCTACTGAAAATACAAAAATTAGTTGGGCATGGTGGCGGGTGCCTGTAATTCCAGCTACTTGGGTGGCTGAGCCAGGAGAATCACTTGAACCCAGGAGGCAGAGGTTGCAGTGAGCCAAGATCACACCACTGCACTCCAGCCTGGGTGAAAAGAGCAAAACTCCATCTCTGAATGAATGAATGCCTTTGCAGGTGCTGTTCCCTCTACCTTGATAACACTATCTTCCCCTCTCCATCTAGCTACCTCCTTAGTTACTAACTCTTCAAATTCTAACTGAATTGTTACTTCAAAGATAACTTTCCAGCGCTCCTTAACTAGATATCAACTGAAGGCATTCATCATTCAATTTTGTCATAGCAATTTCTTCATAGCATGTTCACAACAGTAAATTTATATCTGTTTTATAACATTAATAGCTGCCTTTCCTTCTGGATAATGAAATCTATGTAAACTTGGAACATGTCCACTTGGAACATGTCCACTTCTGTTTATTACGGGAGCTCTGAGTCATAGCATAGTGACTGGCACATAGCAGGTGAATATTCACTGACTATTCAATGAACAAGATAAAAGCCAATTAAACTTTTTTTATTTTATTCAATGAACAAGATAAAATTCAAGTAACCATAGCATTTAAGGAAGCAGTATCAACAGGGATGAAGAAGGTAACCATAAATTCAATTCATGATGACCATTTGAAAAGTAATAAGCTATGCCACATAATACTATTGTGAAGGATCTGACACTACCTGTTCATATATTTCTTCTTTACATTCTCTTTTCAGATTCCAGAATATAGTCTCTCCTGTTTTTCTCCCTCATTTTCCCTTCTGAATCTTAGCTTCTGTTCTGCAGTGGGCAGGCATTTGCAAACATACCCCTGAAGGCAGAGGAAGCTAACAGACCAAACAAAGAGACTGACAAATACAGTTTCTCAGAAAGAAACATTTAATAAGGACTTACAAACAGAAGCCATAGTCTTAAGCACTCATAAGACTCTAGATGGTGGATCCCTGCACCACTGCCCCCTAGACCCAGGGCGTATATACCATAGAGAAAGAATGTGCAGGACAATTGAAGTTGACCTCTCAGGGAAAGGCAAGCATGCTATGTGAATCTGCCTAAGGGCAGGATTTATGATCAAGGTTGTTAGGACCTGGGGCAGGATTTATGGTAACAATAGATAAAGTAGAAATCTTAGAGGCATTTCCAGAACAGGGGTTAATCAGAAGTCAACATGGCAGATTAGCATCCAAGATGGAGTTTCTTTAGCCTCCACAGCTTCTCTACTTTCCCTTTAAAATTCTACTCCTGGATTCTACCATAAGCCTGTTTTTCTTACAAACCAGGAATATCAGCATGGCTCCTGCCACTAAAACTATCACCTATGTGACAATGGTACCAAATCTCAACTCTTTAGTAAAGATTTTTCTCATAAGACTGCATTTTCCAACTGCTTAATAACATTTCCATTTTGCTTACCCAAATATATGTTAATGTGTCCCAATATTAAAAACAGTATCCTATTTCTAACTTGTTCCTTCTTCTATATTTCCATATCACTATCATTCTCTCCACCACTTCCCCTCTCTGCCTCTAACACATAACACCCTCAACCCTCTCTCTTCGGAAAGGTTTGTCTTTCATCTCCACAGTTTTTAAGGCTTGCTGTATATGAACTTGTTAAATTCTTAAGAAGAAGGCAATACCTTATTTCTTTTTTTATTTTGAAAATGTTTCAAATTTGTAGAAAAGTTAGCAGTGGAAAATTGTAACATGACGCCCCATTGACACCAGTTAACTTCCTATCAACAAGGACTTTGTATATTTCCTATAAACAAGGACTTTGCTCTATACAATAACAATATAACTGTGAAAGTCAGGAAACTAAAACTGACACATTATTACCTTCCAATTTTTAAGCACTACTCAAATTTCACTAATTACCCCAGGAGTCCTTATAGCAAGATGACACAGCTCAGAATCATGGCTGGCATTGAGTTATTATGTCTCTTTATTCTCTAACAATCTGGAAGAATAGTTCTATAGTCTTTCCTGAAATTTTAAGACACTGACATTTAGATGATTACAGGTCAATTATTTTGTAGAATGTCCCTCAATTTGGGTTTAACTAATATTTCTTCTACATGATTAGACTCAGATAGGCACTGTGGGCATATCACAGAGTGATACTATGATCTTCTCAATAAATATAGTCTAAAAGGAAGCACATGGTTTCAGTTTCTCTAATTACTAATGATGCCCATTTTGATCACCTGACGACATGGTAGCTACCAAGTTTTTTGTGGTTGTTGTTGTTGTTTTTAATGTAAATTACTCTTTCTCTCTTTGTAATTAATGAATATTTTTTGAGGAGGTACTTTGGAACTACACAAATTTTCTGATCTTCATCAAACTTTCCATTTGTTCATTTATTTATATTAGTATGATCTTGCATTATAATTTATTGCTATCAATTAGATAATATCTATTTTGACATTAGAATGTTCACTGATTTGGCCAGTGGGATTCTTTGCAAGCTGATTCTTTTTCCTTCTTACATGTCTCCATCATTCTTCGAGCACTTCTTTACATTCTAGCACAAAAAGGTGCTATGAGCTCATCTTATAGTTTCCCTGCTATAGTCCTGGAAGTAGCCATTGCTCCACAAAGCCCTGGTTTCAATGGAGAAGATCAAGGCTTTAGGTACATTCATTGCTACTGGAATGTCACTGCTCCCAGGCCCTCTCAGTGGACAAAGCTAGGAAATACATCTGGCTGGGCACAATGGCTTATGCCTATAATCCCAGTACTTTGGGAGGCTGGGGCAGGAGGATCACTTAAGCCCAGGAGTTCAAAATCAGCTTGGGCAATATAGTGAGAACCCTTCTTTACAAAAACATTTAAAAATGAGCTGAGCATGGTGGGACATGCCTGCAGTCCCAGATTCTTGGCACGCTGAGGTGGGAGGATCACTTGAGCCCAGGAGGCAGAGGTTGTAACAAGCTATGATCACACCACTGCACTCCAGCCTGAGTAACAGAGCAAGACCCTGTCTCAGAAATAAAAATGAAATAATATACATATACCCAAAACAAAAAACCACAGGGTTCATGCCGTTTTCTCATTTTCCTTATTTGTATTCCCTTATTTAACTAGGAGAAACCTGGCCCCCATTATTCTTATTTATGTATATGATTAATCCCTATAAACATAACCCAACTCCCATCCCCAGGACAGACTCCTCCACACACAGATTACCTACTCAACTCATGTGGGGTCATCATCCCCTGCTGGGCTCTCGCATGGATGCTCTCTACATATTGCTCAGGCTCTGACAACCCATGCTAGGCCACCTTCCTCCCCACACTTCAGGCTGTGATGACATACACAGGCCTCCACATCCTACTTTGGCTCCAACATTCTGTGCGAGACCACTCTCCAACACAGACATCCTCCTCAATCTGCTTAGACTTTGACATCCTGCATCTTTTTGAGCATCCTCTCAGTGTAAACATTCCCCTTCATCTGCTTGGGATGCAACCCCATAGGCTGAGCCATCCTCCTGCAGAGACCGCCTCCTCCTGCTGCTTCGGTGTTGCCACGCTGCTGGCCCTTACCTTCAGTGTGGACACCTACATTTCTCAGCCCACCTGATATCTTTTTGACTGAACTGCTAAGGAACGGGATGGAAAAGAAGAGGAAGAGAACATCGTATGTTCTGTGTTTAATGTATTTTTAAACTTACAGTTTAATGACTTTTGGTAAATTTATACAATTATGCAATCATCACTGTAATCCAGTTTTAGAATGCTTCCATCACCCAAAAAGTTCCCTTTTGTCCAGCTGAGATCAATCTGTGTTTCTAGGTCTAATCTCAGATATATACCTATCTGTTTTTTGTCTTTTATTTTCTACAAATTCCATATATATATGGAATCATACAATATATACAATTGTACACCATCTTTTATATCTGTCTTCTTTACATCTGTCTTCTTTCCCTTAGCATAATGATTTTAAGCCTCACTTTTTGTCACTTTTTTGTCACTCTCAGTCACTTTTTCCTTTGTATTGCTAACTCATATTCTCTTTACAGGATACATCCAATTTTGTTTATCCATTCACGAATTGATAAACATTTACATTGTTTCCAGTTTGTTTCTATTATGAGTAATGTTGCTATGAACATATGCATATAATATAATACTTCGTGTGGAAAAATGTTTTCATATCTCTTGGCCAGCCACTTAGAAATGAAAATGCTGGGTTGAATCATATGTGCATGCTTAACTTTATTGGAAATAAAACTGTTTTTGAAAACGGCAGTAACAATTTATGTTCATAGCAGCATTATGTGAGAATTCCAGTTTCTCTACATCCTTGTCAATACGTGATAATAACAGACCTTTAGTTTGTACCCTTTCTCGTGGTTGTGAAGTGCTATCTCATTTGGTTTTAATTTGCATTTCCCTAATGACTACTGATGTTGAGCATTTTCTCATGGGGTTATTAGCCATACACATATCCTTTGTGAAATGTTTTCTCTTCAGATCTTTTACTCATTTATATTGAGCTGCTGTATTACTGAATCATAAGAGTTCTTTATACATGCTAAATGTAAGACTTTCCTCAGATAGATAAATTTGTGAATGTTTTCTCTCAATCTTTGGCTTATCTTTTCATTTTTATTTCTTTAATGGTGTTTTTTGAATAGCAAAGTTATAATTTTACTAACACCCAATTTATCTTTTCTTTTATGGACTGTTGTCATAGCTAAGAAATCTTGGCTTAACTCAAAGCCACAAATATCTTTTCCTGTTTTTTTTTTTTTTGTGAACTACTAGAATTTTAGCTAAAATTTAGGCCTATTATCCACTTTCAGTTAATTTTCATACATTATATGAGATAATGTTAAAAACAATCTTTTCTCCCTATAGATATCCAATTGTTACAGCACCAATTGTTATCATGCTTCATAATGCTACTAAATGTATACATAATGCTACTAAACTGTATACTTTAAAATGATTATGATGATAGATGTCATGTGTATTTCACCACATTTAAATTTTATTTTATTTTACTTTACTATTTATTTACTTAGAGACAGGGTCTCACTTTATTGCCCAGGCTGGAGTGCAGTGACACAGTCACGATTCACTGCAGCCTCAACCTCCTAGGTTCAAGTGATCCTCCTGCCTCAGCCTTCCAAGTAGCTGGCACCACAGACATGCACTACTACACCTGGCTAATTTTTAAATTTTGTATAAAGATGAAGTCTTACTTTAGTTGCTCAGGCAACTTCTGAATTCAAGCAATCCTCTACCTCTGCCTCGCAAAATACTGGGATTACAGGCATGAGCTACCACACCTGGCTTAAGTTTATTTTTTGATGCCAACAACATGTCTAGAAAAGACTAGACTAAAACATTAACAGTGACTTGGAAAGGATGGTGTGATTAAAGGTAATTTTTTATTATTCTTTTAATCTTAAATTTATATTTTCTATAGCAAAACTATTATTATTTTCATAATTATATAATAAATACCTGTAGGAAGCATATGGATCTCTGACATTACTAATGAAGCTGAATTATTCCTTTTTTAAAAAAAAAAGTCTAAGCTTTCCACATTGTGTTACAGTGGTACCTTGGCAAGTATCAGTTTGCCACAAAAAACTGGGGTTTATTTCAAGATTATCTGCTCTGTTCCATTGATTTATACAGCTATCCTATACTAATAGCATGGTGTCTTAATTACTGTACCTTTAAGTTTTGGAATTAGGTAGTGTATATACTGAATTTTGTTGTGCTTTTTCAAAATTGTTTGGCTACTGTGACAGACAGCTCCAAGATAGCCCCCAAATGCTCCCTGCCTCCTAGTGCTCATAGTCTTGGCAATCCCTCCTTGAGTAACTTGCTTCTAACTAATGAAATATGGCAATATCAAGGGGATGTCACTCCAAAAATTAGGTTACAAATGATTGTGATTTCCATTTTGCTAGCTGACTCCTCTCTCTTGATGGCTTTGATGAAGCAAGTAAGCCACCATACCGGAGAAGTCCCTGTGGCAAAGAACTCAGGGTCTTAGTCCAAGAGCCCTCAAAGGATTAAATTCTGACAACTTCATAAGTGAACTTGAAAGTGGATACTTCCCAGTTGAGCCTTCAGATGAGAACCCAGCCTGCTGACACTTTACTATAGCCATATCAGAGATGGTGGGCCAGAGGAAACAGCTAAATGGTGCCTGGATTCTTGACCCAGTGCACTATGAAACAATAAGTGCATGTTGTTTTAAGCTGCTAAGCTTTAGAGTGATTTGTAACAAAGCAACAGATTACTAATGCAGCTCTTCTGGGACCTTTGTATTTCTATTTATCTTTTAGGATCAGACTACCAATTTCTATTTTAAAAACTCTGAAACTTTCATAGGGGATTATATTGAATCTATAGATCACTTTGGGGAGTACTAGCATCCTACATTATACTGCATAATATTCTATTTGTTTACAACTTCTTTAATTATTATTATTATTTTTGTAACCTCTGCCTCCCGAGTTCAAGCGATTCTTCTGCCTCAGCCTCCTGAGTAGCTGGGATTACAGGCACGCGCCACTACACCTGCCTAATGTTATCTTTAGTAGAGACGGGGTTTCACCATGTTAGTCAGGCTGGTCTTGAACTCATGACCTTGTGATCCACCCACCTGAGCCTCCCAAAGTGCTGGGATTACAGGCATAAGCTGCTACACCCGGCCAACTTCTTTAATTATTATAAATTTCTCTTTAATTTCTCTCAGTAATGCTTTATAGTTTTCAGCATACCAACATTGTACTTCCTGGTATTTTATTCTTTTTGTTGGCTTAAAGATTTCTGCACCGATATTTATGAGGGACCGCATTCACTTTTAACAATAAAGTGCTATTTTCAAGAAGACAAAACTGGGGTTCAGAGAATACTTAAGATCACATAAGCAAAATGTGGGAAGAATGAGATCTAAATTCACCTAACTAAAAATAGTGCACTTTCTACCCCACCCTTGGTTCTCAACAGGTTCAGAACAGTTCCCTAGAGTGAATAATAGAAATTTGCAAGAAAAGTTTTGGTTGTCACAAATGACTGAGTGCTACAATGATTTAGTGGGCAGAAGGGGCAAAAAAAATTCTAGACATTCCACAAGAAGAATAGTTCAATAATAACAATGGTGCTAGATCCTACATTACTTTAGAATGTTCAACTGGATATCAGTGAAAGTGATAAACTAGAAGATTATCTGAGCCTATGCCCCAAATATATATCTATTTATTTAGATGGAGTTTCGCTCTTGTTGCCCAGGCTGGAGTGTAATGGCGTGATCACTGCTCACTGCAACCTCCACCTCCCGGGTTCAAGCGATTCTCCTGCCTCACCCTCCAAAGTAACTGGGATTACAGGCACCTGCCACCATGCCCAGCTAATTTTTTGTATTTTTAGTAGAGACGGGATTTCACTATGTTGGCCAGGCTGGTCTTGAACTCCTGACGACCTCAGGCAATCCACCCGCCTCGGCCTCCCAAAATGCTGGGAATACAGGCATGAGCCACTATGCCAGGCCCCAAATATTTTTTTTTTATTTCAAAAAATGCAATCATTGTGTAAATTAAGGCAAAAATGAACAGTTTGTTTAGTACTACACCAGTATCTACTTACCACTTAGAAAAATCACATTACAGACAATCACACATCCCTCATAGCAGGACAAATCATACATCATACCTCTATCAGTCTGATTTGTACCTGTCACATTTACAGTGACCTATATATAAATACAAGCATCCAGTTATGTCTTTTAGCATAGTTATGTTGGTACTTACAGAATAATGAAATGCATACTACATATATTTTTAAAAATTTTATTTCTCTTATGGTATAGAGCACCATTGATTAATATTATTTATCTAGAAAAGGTCTATTTACTATTCAAAAAAAAACTCATAAGGAATAATTACAAACTATCTGTGATATAAAGAGTATGTTACATTTCAGAGGGTGAAAAACTATAGCATTACATTATGCTACCTCCTAAATATATCTCCTTCTCACCATAATCTCTGGCACTGCAATACTTAATATTCCTTTTATCTCCGGTCTAGTGTCTTTTGACAGCCTCCTATCTAGTCTCCATCACTTGAACTTCCCCTCCAATATAATTTACTTATTGTCAAAATGTTACTGCTTTTCATTTAAAAAAATTATTATCCAAGATATAAAATAGTATCAAGATATTTAAGTTCCTACTATCCTTCAGAAAAAGTCCAAATTCTCCACCATGGCATTTAGGATCTCTTATGACCCGCTTTTATCTGTTTCTAGATTTGTCTACAACCACTCCCTATCACATACTATATGTCTAAACTATGCTTTCTGGACTTTCTCAAAATTTTCTTATTTTCTCATGGCAATGCCTTGCATCACCTACTCCCTCTTCTGACATGACTTCCCATCATCATTCCTGTTCCCATCTTTTGTCCATCTGGAATTCACATACTGTGTGACACCCTACTCTAGATCCTCCTCAAATCTATATCCTATTTCACAGAGATCCAAAAACTTACATTCAGACTTTTTACCATACACATTTCGCAGTAACGTAATTAATTATACGCTTAATATTCCCATGAATTCACAATATCCTCAAAATGTAGTAACAAATTTTTATATTCCCTAACAGTTTTTATCATTGTTTTTTCATATTTGTTGATTCAATGAGTATTTAACTAATTTTCCACTCTCCTCATATTCTAACTTTCTTTTCTGAAATTCTAGACATTAATTACATAAATCTAAATACATAATGGCATCAAATTCTAATTTACTCCACAAAAACACAGGAATCATGACTCTTCTAAATATGTCATGATAGAAATAATGTAGTCAGTCTTGACATTCATTTCTCTATTAAGCAGAATCTCAGCATCTTTCACACAGTTAAAATAGGAGAATAAATTTGCAAGTAAGCTTTCATTTGTCTACTTTCTTTTTCTTCTTTGTAGCAAAAGATTAAAAACATTTTAGCCCTTCAATGTTTAAGTTCAAGTGGAACTATCTAAACATCACATCAATCAATACCTTTATATGTTCTTCTTTTCTTCTTTATATGCACAATGGCAAGAATTAGTTTAGGAATACAGGAGTTGGTTACAGTCATTATGCTCTAATGTGGCAAACATTAGTGTCAATTTAAGTAAACTCTAAAGGGTTATGAGGTCAAAATGCAAGACTGCATAATTTATCAGATCAAGCAAATCATTTTGAAAGTACAGAAATAAGTGAAGCATGAGGCTATTACTGCCTTTCATGAATAAAGGTTAATACCAATGTTTATTTAATTACACATTGGATGGTATTTGCTATCTAAACTTTATTTATTAAAATAAGTATTTTGCTACACTGTCATATTTAAAACTACTGGGTCAAATTTAATTTACAGCACTGCCTTATACTAATACAATTAATATATTATTCTATGTTTTAAACAAAAAATTGATATTGCTTTGTACATTTTGATTACTAAAATATGCTACCTGTAAAATATGAAATCTCACTTCTGCATCAAGAGACACCAATGAACAATTCAAAAGCACAAGAATACATACATACGTAAATTCTGCATGTATTTCAAAGTTGTGGGTTATTATTTGTTCTTGTTTGGTGTTTCTACATAGCATTTTCTTACACACAAAAAACAGAAAGTTGTGGGAGAATAGCATAACATACTAGGCCAACAAAAAAAGAAAGATAAAGATACGTTTTTAAAATTAATTATTACTCTTTCTTTTATGAAAGAAAAGACAATGGTATTTTGGTTTTCCATAAATAATAAAATATTCATATTCCATTTTCTAAGGTAAACAGTAATAGGTGAAATGATGTAACAGACATAACAGCTGTGAAGAAAACAGGAAAATATATTAATAGGAAAGAAATGTTACTTTTCCAAAACAGATCTTAAATGAAATGGTGTAATTAGATGAAGGGTTATGTGAAACATGGTAATATACACAAGCAAAATCACAATGCAGATCAATTCTGTTACTTTTACATTTCAATCTGCATATAATATATTGAATAATATTATTTAATCTAAATTCAATAAGATATCAAGATTTCCTCAAAGTCAGTGTTTTGTAGTCAAATCAACTCAAATAAAAGTTCACAGTTATAAGACAGATAATTACACTGTGTTGAAGCAGATGCTTTATATAGCAAATGTTTATTACAGTTACAAACACATACATAAGGAGGCAAAAGAATTAGTCTCAAAGAAAAAATGTTTTAAATTCTAAAGCAGTAATAGGAAAAATGTTAAATGTGTATATTGCAGTTATATTGAAGTGCAGCTTTGAACGTGTATTTAAAAAAATTATGTGACTAGTTGATTTTGTGCAGACCTGTTATCCTTCATTGTGACCCAAACATTAAAAAATTTTGTCCAGGGCCGGGCGCGGTGGCTCAAGCCTGCTAATCCCAGCACTTTGGGAGGCCAAATGGGTGGATCACCAAGGTCAAGGAGATCGAGACCATCCTGGCTAAACATGGGTGAAAACCGCCGTCTCTACTAAAAAAATACAAAAAAACTAGGCCCAGGCGAGGTGGCGGGCGCCTGTAGGTCCCAGCTACTCGGGAGGCTTTAGGCAGGGAGAATGCGTACACCCAGGGGGCACGAGGTTTCAGTGGAGCTGAGAGTTTCTGGCCACTGCACTCCAGCCTGGCCCCAGAGCGACAACTCCTTCTTCTCAAAAAAAAGAAAAAAAAAAAGTTTGTCCATAGAATCTCTTGAAGGGAAATTTAAAGTTCCCCTATTTTATCCACTTCAACCAAATTAAAGATTTCAAATAACAACTTTAACCCACAATTAGTCCAATTCTAGGCTGGGCATATCTAAATGAAGAAAAAAATTGACCTGTCATGAATAACCATTCCATTTTAGGAAAACGCAGACCATTAGAGAGTTCATTTATTTATTCCACAAATATGTACTGAGTATCTACCATATGCCAAGCACTAAAGATACACCAGTAAACAGAACAAATAAGCAATCAAAGAAAAAATTAATTTATAATAAAATGTCATAAAAAGTATTATGAAAAAAGTAACTTTACCATGTTAATGCAGGCTAAGAGAGAGTGACGGAGGTACACAGATGATAAGAAAAGGCCGACATAGAAAAGTAGGTCAAAGAAGAATGGGCAAAGATGACATGTGAGTAAATACCTGTATGAAGAGGATATGTAAGCTATATTGACATCTGGACGTAAATGCTGTATGCATGAAGAACATGTGCAGAAGTTCTAATATAGGAGCATGGTATGTTTACTCAAGTAATAGCAAGCAGCCCAGTGTTGTCAGAGCAAAATGATCTAGTGCTCATCTAAGATCAGATCATCCAGGGCTTTGTACATTTCAAAAAGATAGTTTAGCTGTAACATGGTATACTACAGGGATAAAGAGATAAAAGTGGCATTAGGAAAGTTAGAATCAGCAAAATGCTGCTGTATAGCCTATGAGCTAAGAATGGATTGCAAATTTGCAAATAATTGGAAAAAAGATATTTCATGATGTGAAAATTATATAAAATTCAAATTCAAATCTAAGCTTCCATAAATAAAGTTTTATTGGAACACAGCCATACTCATTTGTCTAGGTACTATCTGCTGCTTTTGCACTACAAAAGGAGAGTACGTGGTGCTCTCATCACTTAGCACTGCTGCTCAGCACATTTCAGATCATACTAATGTAGCTATAGATGACAGTGTTTCAAATGTCACACATATAGCCATACCACGTTTTATTTTTATTTTCTTATTACCAGTGTGTACTCATGGTATTAAAACATAAAAAAGAGAAACGTAGACTTTAAATAACATGTTTTTAAAGGCATAGTGGAGTGTGAATTACTTTGTTTTAGAATTAAATGTTGAAGCATTTTTGTTTAATATGCAGTAACACGATAGCTAGTGATTTTAATATATAATGCACATCAATATTACCAAAGCACTCATTATAATATTGCTAATGCATAGGAATGCAGCAGTGAAAAACTTAGAAAATTTAAAACAAATTATCTCATCAAAACACAAACTCTTCAGAAAAATTAAAAATGAAAATGAGGCTGCAATTAGAGTATGCTTCTGAGTGATTCCTTTGTTAGTCAAGCAAAAAAAGTCATTTACAGATGGTGAGTTAATTAAATTGAGTTTCATTTGACAGCCAAAGAACTGTATCCAGAGAAAACAAAATAGTTTAAGAATATTATAGCCTTTCAGTGAAAACAGTTGCTTAAGAAGTTGAGGACAGTGAAGCAAAATCAATAGACAATTAAAAAAATAAATAAAGCATGATTTCAAATGGTTTTCCTTGGCTCTGGATAACAGAATTACCTATATAATGTTCCATTGTTGTTTATTAAAGGAGTAAATGACTATTTTGAAGTGATTGAAAAACGAGCCTCTGAATAATCTGCATGGAACAACTACAGGGATGATTTTTTCAAAGTTGAGAAAAAAAAGATTTAGTACCATCTGAGGTGGAATCTCCTAGGATATGTTACAGCAAATGATGTTAAAAGTATGTATGGAGGAGAAAATATAACAACTTAAAAAGTTTGTGAAAATATAAGGTATTAAAAGTATAAGCTTACTCACTGTATTACTCAGTACTCTGTATTACTCAGGTACGCTGCAAAAAATATTGGAATTTATCATGTTTTATCAAACCAGGAGTGTCATGGTGAACTTCATTCATTTTTTTTCATGGACTTAACCAATGTCATTTCCATGCATTTTTCTTGGAAATACAAGTGGAATATACTAACTTGCTCTTCCATACAGCAATTCAAAACAAAATGGTGGTAAGGTTTTATTATTATTTTAGCTAAGGGCATAAACTGATTTTTTTTTCTGAGAAAAAAAAAATCCACTATTATCACACACTAAATGGTTTTAGAAATTAGCTTTTACTGAAGACGTAATAATATTTCTTAATAAATTCCATCTAAATTACAAGGAAAAACAGCCCATATATGGGAAATTTACACTGCAGTAAAGTCATTTAGATGATAACACTGTTTGAATCACAAGTAATATGAAGTAACTTTATATATTTTATGTGCTATTAAAAGCTCAAAAGTGAGATTGTCATTGCCATGCAAATTTGCAGCTAATATATTTTCCAGCTCAAACTCCAATCCCAGAAGTATTTTTCAGATACTGATGCAAGGGCAAAGGAAATTCCTATATTTCAAAATCCATTTAAATGTGCTACTGAGGAGTTTCCACTCAAACATCAATTGCAAGTAATTAACCTACAATGTAATGATATGCTAAAAGGCAAATATCAAGAGAAAAATCTAACAATTATATAAATGCCTTCCAAGAGATAAATATGGTCAATTAACATCCATGTCCATAGATGGATATTAATATTCGACAATATTTATCTGTATGAAAAAATATTTTAAAAGATGAAATCCATAAAATCTTATTATACATTATATTAACCGGTGAATATTTGCCATCTATTTTGATGACATCAACAGTAACTATGAACCCCAATTAAGTAAAATGTTATCCACCTCCCTCCCAAGAAAAAGAAATTCATTCTTCTCATTAGAAAACCCATTACGGAAAATTGTACTCAATAGATCTATTTTAAATTTTATCAATAAAAATATATTAAAATTTGCTTTCTGTCTTGTTACAGAGGTATTTATATAATATCCTTTATCTTGCCTTCTGACCCAAAATCTAAAATATTTACTATCTGATCCATTATAGAAAAAGTTTTACAATCTCTGATATAAGAAAATAATGATTTTTCTCTAGACCAGGCAAAGCAGATGATGAGAAATGTCCAGTTTCTGGCTATTATATGTGATTCCTATCACATATAATAAGGACAGTTCTAGAAACCTTGTCAAATGCCTCTCAGAATCTGTCAATATGCGTATATTTTTTATGGTAGAACCAATAAAATTTTCCAACATATTGTGGGGAATGTAAGAGTGAAGACAAAGATGACTTCAGGATTTTAGCATGAGCAACTGGAAGGATAAATAACAGTTACTGCCATGAAGTGAAACTGGAAAGGCTATGGATGAACAGGCTGGAGAGTGGTTCAGTATTGACATGTTAAGTTTAATAAATCTACCAAACAGAAGTGTTTTAGGCAATTAGATACAGAGATCTGGAATCCAGGAGAGGTATCTTAGCATAAGATGCAAATTTGGGAGTCACTGGCAGGTGGTTTTTGAAACGTTGGAACTGAAGGAAATCACAAGGGATACTTGGTAAATAAATATGTGTCCTGAGAACTGAGCATCAGGGCACTAAAACATTCACCGTTTGAGAAGATAAAGATGATAAGGCAAAGTCAATAGTGTGTGGAACAATGTCTAATCAGGTAGGATATTATGCTATCTTGAAGCAAGATAATCACAGTGTAAGGAGAAGGAGAAAATGATCAACTGTGTCATATGCCAATTAGATAAGCATACTCACTATAGGCTGCACATACCAAATTCAAAAATCTGGAAATTGAAATGCTCCAAAATCCAAAATTTTTGAGTACAGACATAACATGCAAAAGAAATGCTCATTGGAGTATTTTGGACTTTTGGATTAGGGATGTTTGAGCGGTAAGTATAATACAAATATTCCAAAATATGAAAAAAATAGGAAATCGGAAACATTGCTGGTTCCAAGCATTTCAGAGAAAAGATACTCAGTGTGTATGTGTTTATATAAGGCATAGACAGTAATGATTAACAGAACAAAGAACATGGTCCTGAAGCACCAGAAATGTTTCTCCTTTAATCTACTAGCAGTAAAACTAACATTTTAGTAAAATCAGGATTTTAGTAGTGGTGCTCCTGTTCATATTTTTCCATCACGTATAATAAGGACAGTTCTAGAAACCTTGTCAAATGCCTTGTAGAATGTGTCAATATGTGTATATCAAGATTGATTTTAAATGTTCATATTTTTTAATTGAGTCATTCTAATTCTGGGACTATAGCCTTAACAAAATAATCTAAAGTAGGAAAATGTTTTATGACTAAAGATAAAACCTTTTCCAGATTATATCTGTAAAACTAAAGTGATTACTGTTTTTTTTTTTTTTTTTTTTTAAGACAGGGTCTCATGCTGTTGCCTAGGCTAGAGTGTACAAGGTATAATTATCGTTCACTGTAACCTCAACCTCCTGTGCTCAAATAATCCTCCTACCTCAGTCTCTGGAGTAGCGGGGACCACAGGTGCATACCAACACACCCAGCTAATTTTTTAAAATATTTGTTGTAGAGACAGGGTCTCCCTATGTTGCCCAGGCTGGTCTTGAACTCTTGTGCTCAAGCAATTCTCCCACCTCTTTAAATGCTGGGATTACAGGCATAAGCCACCACACTCAGCTCTTACTTTATGCTTTACACTGAACAACTCAAAGTTGCTTAAAGATGTGAGGCTGAATTGTTTTCCTGGCACCACACTCTCAGCCTAACTAAAAAGTTAGTCATTACTTTCAAAGACACCTCCATAATCTAGATATTTATCTACATCTATTATTGTGGTTTATCATATTATATTAGACATATTATTAATATGTCTTTCTTATCTATTGGTAAGTATCCTTCCTGAGAGCAGGGCCCTGTGCCTAGCAGAGTGGGAGATTCAATAAATGTTTACTATATTCAATTATCTAGTGAGTAACTTGTAATTCAACGTTCTGAGAATAGCAGGTGTTTTTGCTTTGTCTAGGACATAAGGCAAATGTAGAGAAGTAATAGAAAACAGAGCTACCGAAGCAGCATCAATATTTATGAGCTAGCAGAAAGAAGGAGGCAGTGAAGACATCAGAAGAGAAAGGATCACAAGCAGCAAAAAAAAAAAAAAAAAAAAAAAAAAAAAAAAAAAAAAAAAAAAAAAAAAGAGCGAGATGTGCCAGAAACCAGTGGAAGAAAATGACTTGACAAGGAAGTGGTCTACACAGACAAATAGCATAAACAAACAAAAATTGTACTACAGTGGTTTAGACAAAGAAGAGCTCACAAGACCTCTGCCAGAGCAGTTTCTGGCAGACTGCAAGAGGCTGAAGGATGAACAGGCTGAGGAGGTAGAAAGTTCAAGATCTGAGAAACCTAACTGAAGGAGGATAAAAGACAGACTATGCAGCAGTCTTTCTCAATGGGAGACTATTGTTATTTGGTGGTTGTACAGGAACTCTACTTAAATATCACAGGATATTTAACTACCTGGATTCTAACAATAAAAGTCTGCAAGCTTTCCAGTCACTGTGACAATCAAAAACATACTCCCCCCAACCCACATTGCTAAACGATCCCAGAAAGGATAGGGTACTGCCTCTGACTGAGAACCCTTAAATGCCAACTCATGCCAAAACAGGAGTCTCTTTCCCATGAGATTGTTTTTATGGTTTCAAATGAAGCTTATTAGCATTTTAGAAAATGTTGTTGGCAATACAGTTATAGGAGACAGTAAGTTTGGGGACAATGCCAAGTAGTTGAGGGAGCTGAAACAGAGCCACAAGGCCTCTATTTTTTCAGAGATGGGTTCTGCTGAGAGAATCCATCACACTATAGTTTCAAGTACAACTTTCTACTTTCCTCCACATCATCAAATTTCTTAAAAGAGATATTTTCTCTTACCCCTCTTTAGTAATCACTCACTCATACTCTAAATTTTTATAATCTGGTCCCCACTTTCTCCATGCTACCAAAACAGTTCTATGACAACTAGCACCTTCTTCGTTCCAAATCTAAGGCCCTTTTCTTAGACAATTTTGCTTCTGATCACCTTATAGCATTGGTCACTGCTCCTTCTTAAAACCACTTATTCTCCCACCACTGTCCTAGTTTGAACACTTTTATCTCTTAAACTATAAAATACCTCTGGTCTCTGCCTTCCCTTCCGTTTTTTCTAACATTTACCCATTTCACAAATGACAAGATCTTACTGAAACATAGTTCTTAAACTGTTCCTGGCTCAGTAATTTTAAAATGGTTGAGAGAATAGACCAAATATCTTGGCACCAATATTTAAGATCCTTGACAATCGGGTCCCTGCCTATCTTTCTCATTTTATTTCCCACCAATCTGGTTTACATACCATTCGTTCTAGATGAGCAATTAGAACTGCTGAGTGTTCTCGGTACATGCCCTTCTATCTGCTTTCTACATGCCTTCACTTATCTTCCTTCATCCCAAAGTAACGCTTTTGCATTGCATGGTCATATATCCACTTCTTCTTCATACTTCTTTAACTCCTATGTCAAGGCTTCCCTGACCTCACAGCTATAAGCAATAGCCCTACCCTTCCTAAACTTCTAAAGTACTTTATTTGTACCTTTTTTATGTCACCTTTAAGCCTGCATTACACATTTCATATAAACATCCTGCCTCTCCTATAAAGTTCATTAGGAGCTATTACTTACTATGCATTAATAGTAGGTACTTACATATATCACACTGTAACCTCTCAATATAACTGAGTTACCCCAATTTAATAAATATAAAAAGCAGAGGAATAGGAAACCTGTATAAACTAGCAAATACACAATACATATTTTTTAATGAATAAATGATTATTCTAAGATGAAGTATCACTCAAAATGTTTACAAATATAGGGGTATGTTTCACTTTAAGTGAACCAAAGGTAGAGCTCCAAAATTAAAAAATATTTAAGAAAAGAGCAAATAATAAATAAGAGGTTGAGTTCAAATATAATATTAACAGTAACTACTTGAGTATATATGATTTTTCAGGCACACACTTTCTATATGCTAATTTATTTTATTCTCGTAACAATCCTTTAGAATAGATATTGTTTTCACTGACCAATACTTGGTGAAGTTAAGTGACTCGTTCAAAGTTTCAAAGCCAGGATACACATAAAGCCAGTCTTTCTGACTTCAAATTCTTTGCTCTAGAGTAGTTAGTGAGAAGACCCAAAGAGTCTAAGCCTGAAAAAAATACAAATTTGGGCAAGTGCTTCTTTTTGTTTTATTAATATTAAGATGCGAACATCTACAAAATGTAATAAGCCATTTAAAAACAGGGAAAATTTTCTACTTTTCCTAATTTCTATAAAATGTAATATGTTATTTAACAACCAAGAAAACATTCTATTTTTCCTAATATCTCTAAGCAGACATTAAAACTTGTTATTTGGAATGAATATCTGCTTCCAAAAGAACAATGAAAGTAGTATATAGTTAAGTAACAAAGCACCAAATAGAGTAAGGAATCTCAAACTCAAAACTGAAAAGCATTGTAAATATCTTCTTATTTTAAAATACATCCATAGAATCAGCAAAAGGATACAACAAAAAGTATAAATTGTACCAATCCACTCATGCTAGGACTTCTCTATAAAAGTTTCTGGTCAGATAGTAAACTGTTAATATTTGAATTGAAGTTTATGTTAAATGCTATAAAAAATAAAATTTATGTTGGTAAAACTGAAATTAACTGCCATGAATGTCAGTATTACTTACTATGATGTTTTATTTCATTAGAGTAAAAGACCCCCAAAAAAAGTCTACTTCTATTTACAATAAATAAAACTAATCCATATGATAATCCTTCCACATGAATCATTAGAACTGGGGGAGAGAGCTAAAGAGGAGAAATCATCATGTCTGTTATGACTGTGACTAAATGGGATTAACTAATCCTCATGAGATAAAGTTATGAATTAAGTGGTGCTCAGAACACTAAGAAAATTTGTGGGGAGAGAATGCAAATAGCTCCCTAATTATCTACAGCCTATTAACAAGCAAACCTTATTACTTGCAATTAAAATCCTCTTAAATTTTATGGCAAAAGTTCATTGAAACGTTGAAAATTATATGCTAATTATTATACTGTAAAGCACATGTTTAGTGTATACTTTTACTATGGGCTCAATAAATAATAAAATATCAAATTCAAGGTGGTACAGTAACTAAATATTTTACTAGATGGAAAACACATGTGGTATGAAGCCAGTGTGGGCTCCTGCTACAATTTCACAGCACTATAGTACCAGAATATCCCCAATAACTGTTAAGTTCTATGTGGATGGTGACATGGCTATCCTGTTAACCACTGAATGGAATCCCCAACACCATCACAGTACCTGGCATAGATAAGTACTTAAGTATTAATTGAAGAAATAATTTTGAGGGATGAAAATACATATTTGGTGATAATATCATCTACTTTCAGGTTCTGAATCTTTAAGCGCTACCACAGAGTTCATTCATTGATTGGTTTCTGTACCAATTCCCACACTATAAATCTATACTATTTATGAAATTATTTATGTTTAAAAGCTCCCACAGCAACCTAGACCAAGTTTGTCTTGTTCCTAACTGTATCAGAGCACCCAGCACAAATAAAGCCATCAATAAATATTTGTGAAATAAATGAATGAATAAACACAAGGAAAAAAAAGGATGTTACTATAGAATGGAATTGCCTGGGACACAATATTCCTCAGTAGACAATATATCATGTTCTAAGAACAATAAGCCTATGCATACAAATGGTGTAAGTAATGAAACAGTGACCATAGATGGTTCTTTTCTTTTAACTGAAGACTCCCCCAGCTCCCACCTGATTGATTGATTGATTGATTTAGAGATACGGTTTGCTCTGTTGCCCGCACTGGTCCCTTGATCTTCTGGGCTCAAGTGATCCTCCCACTTCAGGCTCCCAAGTAGCTGTAACTACAGGTGCATACTACGACACTCGGATAATTTTTGTACTTTTCATAGAGATGGGGTTTTACCATGTTGCCCAAACTGGTCGCAAACTCAAGCAATCCACCTGCCTCGGCCTCCCAAAGTGCTGGGATTACAGGTGTGAGCCACTATGTGGGACACCAACATCATTTTCATACCTATACAACTTAGAGGGAAAATCCCTTAATATATGAAGGGAACAACCAATATTCAATTTCCCTCAATGTTTCTCTCTCTCCCTCTCCTCTTCTCCTTTCCCCCACCTCTTAACAGCTGGTTTATTCAAATCAGGATCCAACGTCCATAAAATGTGCCTTTTGAGGTATTTCGTAAGCCTTATCATATACGTTACCGTTTTATTTTTATATTTTTCACATCTATTTGTTGCAGAAACTAAGTTGTTTCTGCATGCATCCAGCTTTTTTGCATTCTGAATTTTGCTATACGCTCTTGTAATGTCTTGTAACATGTTCCCCCTTTCCCTTTATTTCCTGTAAACTCGTTATTAGATTTAAAACAGCAATTTCTATTAGAAATACAGTGCAAATCACAATACATTTTAAAGTTTTCTAACAGTCACATAAAAAAGGAAAGAAACAGATAAAATTAATTCTAATAATATATTTTTAACTCAATATATTCAAAATAATATTTCAGCACACAATCAATATAAAAATAAAATATTTAGATCCTTTCATCATTTGAATATTATTCCAAAGCCAGCGAGTATTTTACAACTTATAGTACATCTCAGTTGAGACTAACAACATTTCAAGTGCTCAACAGCCACATGTGGCAACCATACTAGACTGTATAGTAATCAAGACTTGATCAAATTGAGGTTGGACACCTAATGCCTGCTTGTTTCCCTTTTGGTGATATTAATATCGGTCCATGAATCTAGGTTCTGTCAGCCTATTCCATTCATTAGGAAAATCCATATCAACTTCTTTCCTAATGATTTTAGTAGCTATTGATGATTATGCCCAGATATCATTTTTTTGTTATTCTAATTCTATGATTCCTTCTGCATTTATTAGCTGCAATTCTTCAATTAAAAAGAACTGGCCAGGCACGGTGGCTCACAGCTGTCATTCCAGCACTTTGGGAGGCCAAGGCAGGAGGACTGCTTGAGGCCAGGAGTTCAAGACCAGCCTCGGCAACATAGCGAGAACCTGTCTCTACAAAAAATAAACTTTCTCTCATCAATGTAGTTATGTAAGTTACAGTATATATAGAAAAATGAAATAAACATATGATTTCTCAAAATATTAGGTTTTTGATATTAAAACCTGCCTCCCCAAACCCTCTGAAGGTAATCCATAAAGATTTTGTAATGAGTATCATTATCAACACATGGATTTAAACATAATTTGCCATGTTTCAATCTATCGTACTTTCATTCTTTTACTTTTAGACTGTCTCATCTTTTGGCTAGTAAAAGCTACTTCATTTTACCTCCTGCAACCTTTTTAACCTCACCGCAGGAACCTTTGGCCTCGGACATAGCAGGTTGGTCCAGGCTGACCTTGCCCAATCCAGCCAATTATTTTCACTGGCAAATGATATTTAGAGACAACCACCTAGGTGCGAGGGGGCCCCGCTGCTACTAGATTGTTTGTCATTTCTAGGCCATTCCAGTAGACAAAGCAAGAAAAAATACTGTTTAACTTTAAAAAATGAGTTTTACAGATATTTCCAATGGAAATTTAAGATAAAAGGGGTTTTCACTTCTCAATTTTTATATATGTTCCCATTTTCTCTTGCTCTGAAAAATCTTAGTTTCCAATACCATTAACGTAATTACTTATTTGCTTTACATGATAGGATCATAACTGTATCTCAGCATGTACCAGGAATTCAGTAAGGATTTCTTCATAAATAAATACATTGAAAGACTGTCATTTTGGGAAAATCATTAGAATTAAGTTCAGAGTAACAATAGTAATACTACTACTAAGAATAATCAGCAATAGTCCTTCTCTTGAGAGAAAGAAGGCACCACTAGGAATCTTCAGATTACTGGGTTCTAAAGTTACTTGAAATAATTTGCCTCTATGTAGTGTATAATAGCAAATGAATTTATTTCCTTTGCTTCCAATTTAGCCACTGATTTAAAAATTTTTTAATTCTATAATTACGTATTAAAAGTAAAATCTAGAAAACAAGGTTTATTGAGAAAGGTCTATTTTCATTGTTTTTTGTTGCTGTTGAGACAGTCTTACTCTGTCATCCAGGATGGAATGCAGTGGCACAACCTTGGCTCATTGTAACCTCTGCCTCCCACGTTCAAGCAATTCTCCTGCCTCAGACTCCCAAGTAGCTGGGATTACAAGGGCCTGCCACCACGCCTGGCTAATTTTTATATTTTTGAGGTGGGGCTTCACCACATTGGCCAGGCTTGTCTCGAACTAATGACCTCAGGTGATCCACCCATCTTGGCCTCCCAAAGTGCTGGGATTGCAGATGTGAGCCACTGTGCCTGGCCAAGAAGTCTATTTTCAATTCCTATCTCTCTACCTTGTCCCTTCTATTTCCTTTAAGTCATTTTTATTAGTTTTAGGTTACACTTTCCATTTTAAAAATATAAGCGAATATAATTACATTTGATCCTCCCCATTCCTTAAAGGGTTATATATTATTACATATATCCTTTTCTACCTTGTTTTGTTTATTTATCCTGGTGATCACTTCCAAACCAGTGTATAGAGATATTCTTCACTGTGTAAATGTAAAACAGGTTATTCAGTTTCCTACACTGGATGGACATTTTTATCCTTTTTAGACCTTTGTTATTATAGATAGTGGTATGATAAATAGCCTTATCATTTTTGCCACCAAATCTTTAAGACAGATTCCTAGAACTGGAGATGCTGGATCAATGAATAAATAAATGCATATGCAATTTTAGTAGATACTGCTAAATTGCTTTCCCTACAGGTTTGTGTTTTCTCCAGCAATGTATGCCTTTTTAGCAAGAGCAATCCACTCAATGGGCATTGACTGAAAATCTGTCACTTGGCAAACCAAAAGTTTGCTGTTGAGATATACAAATGGCCAGTGCTGCTTCTATCTTTTCACACCACTGACAACAGCAATGCTTGTCCATTTATTTCACTCAGGACAGAAAAAAATAGCAATGGAAATGAAAAATAATTATCATTTAGGATTAATATTGTCTAATGATCAAGTTTTCATATGATTTTAAAATACCAAATTCTATTTAATAAAAATCATGGTGACATGGAAACTCAAAGGTCTTCCAAGTAGCTACTTTCCAAAGGTTCTATATTACTGTGTTGTGTAGGGGGATATTTATTGCCAACTGCCCCTCCTAAAACATTTCTTTGTATTCTCTCCCCATCCCAAACCTAGACTAATTTGTAGGATCTTCACATTTGTGGGGAGGAGGTTAGAGGGTAGGGTAGAAGATGTGTGATGAGATTCTGGGTTTCGGAAGGTTTTTTTGCTTCTGTTTGTTCACTTCTCTGTTTTCAAAATGTCTGCCATTTGCACTCCATACCACTCATCCTAATTGTAGCTGCCATTGCTGCTGAGATCCACTACGCTTCCAACTTCTATGTTTGTTTATTTGTTTTTGGTGTTGCTTTCATTTTGTTAGGCTTCTCAGCCCCCCAGTGAAAGGTCTAGACTTTCATATTAAGAGCATCAGTCAAACCTTTGATTTTAATCTAGTAGCAAAATGATGAACTGCATATAATACCCTCCTCAGAAATGCTCGTTTCTAGCTGGGTACTCAGGAGCTGCTTTTATCTTGTTAGAGAAGGCTTATTTTGTTTGTGTTGTTGTGGGTTTTGTTTTCTTTCTTTTCTTTTTCTAAATCCAGAGGTTACATAAAGATAGTCTTCAAAGTTTACTATCTTGCCATACTAACAGAGTTGGTGTAAACCATCTGATCTCTGCCTGCACAACAAAGTTACCTTTTATCAGACTGTAAAACCACCTTTAATGGCTGCCCCAGAACTACTCAGAACAACACAGTCTACAAAAATATTCTTAAGACATTTACTATGATAAAATTCCCTTGATTGCAGAAGTACTCATTCAAACAATTGTAAGTATTACTAAATAAATGTTTATTGGGCACTAGAATATTATACTAAAATATAAGACCCATGAAGGCAGGAAATTTTGTCTGTTTTATTCACTACTAGTTATTCAGTGCTTAGAACAATGTTGCAAACAGTGAAACTCAATACCTATTACAAATATTTATTGAATGAATAAATGAGCATTATTCATAAGGCACCATGAAAGTATTATGAGTAGAAACAGTATCTGCCCTTAAGAAGCTGCTAATTTGAGTAGACTAGGTTAAACATATAAAAAGGCAAATACGTAACATATATAAGCCAAATGAATGGAGTTGACATCAATGTTTTAAAAGCCCATACAAAGGGAATATCATGACCCAGTGAAGGAATCTCTACTCACACTTGGCTTGTCATAAAAAGTAGTATTCAGATTAGCACAGAAGGAGGAAGTACAAGTGTATGAACTAATGTGAGCAAATATACAAAATCAGGAAATGATGAACAATAATCCATAAGACAGACTTCCCTTACGAAGAAGACATGTTTTGTTTTCTATTTTGTTTTAAAGCAAAGCACATTTTAAGCTTAAAGTGTATTTTAAAAAAATATATAATTTTCTTTACAATTAATAATTATGCTAAAATGCTTCTGTATCATATAAGCAAACAAAAGATGTTTTCAGTAATAGCCTCTAGGGTTTATCATTTTAATATCAACATGACTTGTTTCTTACACGTAGAAGCAGTTAACATTGTGTTCACATGTAAAGAACAATAGTTATTCCATTTATTCTGAAGATTTACATCTCAAATTATAGGGAAAAAATGATTAAGTTCCATAGAAACATGGGTTAAAAAACAAATTTTTATTCAAAATTTCTGAGATGTGGAAGCATTTACCATTGTATTTATATATAAAGTTAAAAAAATACAAGAATTCACAGTACAGTTTCCCCAAAACTAAGACTATTAATATTTTAAAAGGGGATTTTAAGATTCTTAAAGGTACAATGGAGTAGAACAAAGTACTTTAATGTTTCATTTCCCAAAACTGTAAAAATCTGAGACTTTTTAACTTAACAGTAATAACACATGTATGTTTACTATGTGTCTGACACTACTCTTAAGTGCCTAACACATTTTTAACGGAATTAATAATATATGATGTAACAGTTAGCTTTTTTTAAGTTATTTTCTTAATAATTTTAAGGTGCTTAGTTCTAACATTTAATGTTTTATGTGCCATTATTTTGCTTTTACTGCAAAAGAAAGATCTGGCTCCCAAAGATAAAGGAGATTTTTGGTAAATGGTGAAGGTAAAGAAATAAATGACCCACTTGGCTAGTGTGTAATTACACTGCCTGAGATTGTAACAATCTATCACATGAAGGAGGATGACACCACGCTAAGGGGTGAGTCAAAGGAGATAGCCTTTGACTAACTACGGGACCCTGACGATCGATACTCCACAGATATTGTGCTCTCAAAAACAATTGAATTCTAAAAAAGTTTGAAAATAGATTCCCCCTTTCTTTTGGTACTGATCGGAGACCTATCTTGACCTTACCCTGGAAGAGTAATACTTTCTTAAAAAGGTATATGAAACATATAAATCGTTTCCATCTCTGTTCTTTCAAATGGATATTTAACACATTCCTATTAAAATAACAGTCTGCAAGCCAAAAAAAAAAAAAAAAAAAAAA
>NW_016805059.1:7739400-7741474 GCF_001698545.2 Rhinopithecus bieti | reverse complement strand
TCCGTCTCAAAAAAAAAAAAAAAAAAAAAAAATTTATTTAACAAAACGTAACCTGGCTAAAATAAGTCACAGTTAATGAGAACTCTGATTGTCTGTAGGGAATTATCGTTTCAGAGAATAAAGGGATCTAGGGTGTAGATCTTGAATTTCTAGAAAAAACTTTGAAGTCACTGTATATATATGAAGGCAAAGGAGTCTAGAAAAGACCAGGCTCAAGTAAGACGGCAAAAATTATATCAAGTAAGATGTCAAATTGATGACAGAAGGTGCACAAAAGAGTATCATTTCTATCACTGCCTACCAAAATTTGGTAGGATGGCATATGATATAAAAATACCAGGCTTATTTTGAATATAACAAATTTCATAAACTCAGTTTATTCCTGTGTTTTCAATTGAACTTAGGACAGTCCTGAGCTCACCCCACTTATGCTGAAAAAAAAAAAAAAAGAAGAGAAAAAATAAAAGTACAAAAGACATCCATGGAATCTCATATCAATGTTCATTTTTTTATTCAGTATCAAATATTTCAGACTCTGGTAGTATATATCAGGTACTGGACCAGAGATTGAAAACATCAAAATTAACGTTACGGGCTTCTAGTCTACAAGTACCTTATAGTATTCCGGGAAAAAAGAAAATGTGTACCAGACTATAAGTGCTCTAATACTTGTATTTATCAAACACTATGAGAACACATATAAGCAAAGAAATAATCTACCAAGTAATGCTTCTGAGAAAAAGAGGAGGCAATGGCTGATAAAGTACTTGGACACAGTCACATTTTGGAAGGATTCTGAAAGACAAATAGGAACTCACCATGGAAACAGAACTGAAAACACAAAGAAGACCATGAGAAAATATAAAGAAAAAATACAAGGTATGTCTGGAACACAAGTTGCTTGGTGTGGTTAGAGATGCATGAAAAAGATGAACGGCAAGGAAGACTTAAGGAACGGCACTAACAAGCCTTGAATGTCATATCTTAGGTTCTTCAACAAAGTGGTTTTAATAATGGTACTAGGAAGGCTGCAATAGCATTGAAAGAGAGTAAAGACAAGGAAACCCACTGGTAGACTACTTGCGGACTTCTATAAGTAAGGGTTTTTCAATGAATCTAGGTTGTAATTATAACCAATTGTTATAATGGGGTATAGATATAGATCATATAAACAATGGAAAGCTGTTCTGATCTCAGAATAGACCCTTGAGTTTTTTTTTTTTTTTTTTTTTTTTTTTTTTTTTTTTTTTTTGAGACGGAGTCTCGCTCTGTCACCCAGGCTGGAGTGCTGTGGCCGGATCTCAGCTCACTGCAAGCTCCGCCTCCCGGGTTCACGCCATTCTCCTGTCTCAGCCTCCCGGGTAGCTGGGACTACAGGCGCCGCCACGTCGCCCGGCTAGTTTTTTGTAGTTTTAGTAGAGACGGGGTTTCACCGTGTTAGCCAGGATGGTCTAGATCTCCTGACCTCGTGATCCGCCCGACTCAGCCTCCCAAAGTGCTGGGATTACAGGCTTGAGCCACCGCGCCCGGCCGAGTTTTCTCTTTTCAATGAATACCTAAATATGGCTTGACATGTTATCGAAAACAAACCATGAAAACTATAATGGCATTACCTAATACAAGCGTATCATAAAGCATAATAGCCTGTCACTGACATTTCACTTCTTTATTTTCTATTACATATCCTCTAATCACATGCCACCAGTCCACAGGATGTGTTCCCTCAAAGTATATATAATCCAAACACTCCTAAATCCTTATCCCCTAAGCTTTTCCCTAACATTTCACATATGACACAGGAATTAACATTGCCATTTAAGATTGAGTAGACTAAGGTTTAGTGCACATTACATAACTCCGAGGTCAAAAAACTACTAATTAAAAGCACTTATTTTCAAAAACCCAAAACTGTATGAGGCCAAAACCTATGATCATTCTTCTATGCCAAACTTACCTCATGAGATAATTTTCTTCTAATCATGAATAGATTACAACCTTAAGAAGCCTAGCGCCGGGCGCGGTGGCTCAAGCCTGTAATCCCAGCACTTTGGGAGGCCGAGACGGGCGGATCATG
>NW_016805059.1:7730162-7737425 GCF_001698545.2 Rhinopithecus bieti | reverse complement strand
AAAAAAAAAAAAAAAAAAGAAGCCTAGCAACTTCAAGTTCATTTTCTTTTATAATACAAAACATTACATAAGTTGAGAACTTTTTGAGACATAACTCATATATAATTTTATGAATTTTGACAAACGCAGACAATTGTGTCAGGACCCCTAAGAATATCGTCAGATTCAATTATTCACGAGGAATCACAGGGTTCAGTCATCTTCATGGTTATGATTTCTTGAATCTTGTCTTAGTACAAACAAAGTCAACAAAGGGAGTTACATGGTGCAAAATCTAGAGAAACCAGGTACAAGCTTCCAAGAGTCCTTTCCTTATGCAATCACACAGGATGTGTTTAATTCCTCCAGGAATTTCACATGTATCACAAAGTGTGAAATGTTCGTCAAAGGAACCTTACTTAGAGACTCAGCTCCCCAGGTTTTCATTTGGGACTGGTTGCTTAGGGGCCCTCTGTCTAGTACATGCTGTAATTCTACACTCCCAGAAAGAAAACTGATGTTTACAATCAACTACATTGCTTGGACAAACAGTCTAGGCCCAGTGAGCCACTCATCATTTATGGAAAGTTCTAGAACAGTGTAGGGACCTGTTTACCATTCAAATTCCCAGATGCCAGCCAAGGGTCCACCTTGTAACCGACCCTTTGTAAAGGATGAGTCGCTACGTTAACATTTTCTGCAAAGTTACATAATTGCCAACACAATCACGATACAGAACAGCTCCATCATGCCAAGAAAAAAAAACCTTTGCACCGCTTTGTAACCAACCTCTACAACCACTGATCTAATTTCTATTCTTATAATGTGCCTATTCCAGAATGTCATACAAATGGAATCAATCACATTCGCACATAGCCTTTTGAGTCTGGCTTCTTTCACTTAGTGTAATGCACTTCGGATTCATCCATGTTGTTATATGTACCAGTAATTTGTTCATTTTTATTGCTAAATGATAGTCTACTATGGATATACCACATATATTTTCATCTGCCACAATTCAATATGGTTTTCTCTGGTAAACTGTATTTCTACTTTACTTGAGTAAACACCTAAGAATACGAGGCCAAAACCTACGATCATTCTTCTATGCCAAACTTCCCTCATCGAAACATGCAATAGGATGGATGAGTCTCAAAATTATTATACTGAGTGAAAGAAGACAAAAAAGAAGTACAAATTGCATAAAACCATTTATATAAAATTCTAGATAATGTAAGCTTATCTAGAGTGACAGAAGATCAATGACTGCCTGGGGCAGGGAGGGTGGGATAGAGTAATCACAAAAGGGTAGGAAGAAACCTCTAGATTATGATGACAGTTTCATGGATAGATAAAAGCAGAGTGAACACTCAGTATCCTCAGGTTCTGCATCCGCAGATTCAATCAACCAAAGACTGAAAATATTCATATAAGAAAACATTAAAAAATAGTAACACAATAAAAAATAGTCCAGGTGCCGTGGCTCACACCTGTAATCTCAGCACTTTGGGAGGCTGAGGTGGGCGGTTCACTTGAGGTCAGGGACTCTAGACCAGCAGTCCCTACTAAAAATAGAAAAATCAGTCAGGCATGGTGGTGTGCGCCTGTAATCCCAGCTATGCAGGAGGCTGAGGCAGGAGAATTGCTTGAACCTGGGAGGTGGAGGTTGCAGTGAGCTTAGATTGAGCCACTCTACTTCAGCCTGGGCAATAGAGTGAGACTCCATCTCCAAAAAAGAAAAAAAAAAAAAAAAACGCAAAATTTAAAATATAGTAAACAACGATTTACAAAGCATTAACATTGTATTCAGTATTATATGTAATCTAGAGATGATAAAGCGGGAGGATATGTGTAAGCTATAAGCAAATACTATACCATTTTATACAAGGAACTTGAGCATCTGTGGATTTTGGTATTCATGGGGGCCCTGCAACCAATTATCTGTGGATACTAAGGGATTACTTGTCAAACTGTACATTTTAAGTATGTACAATTCATTGTAACTCAATTGTACCACAAAAAATAAACAAGGGCTTAGTCACGTCCATTATGTTTTCATTCTATTTTTTTATATTTATTATTGATGTCTACCATTTTTTCTGTACCCAGGACTATGTAACACATTTCCTATTTCACATTTGATATTAAACCATGTGAAGAATCATCCTTATTTAACTAACGAAAGGAAAATATTTAAGGAAGCTGAAACCCAGACAGGCTAGTGATATTGAAAAACACCCAAAAACCAAGTGCTCTGCCAGTGTCACATATCTGGTAAGTTAAGAGATTCAAACCCACGTCTACTTTACTTAAAAGCTAATGGTCTTAATCACTATACCATACAATATTAATATATCATCTTAAAGGAAGGATTCAGAGGATAGACACTGTGGTAGGCTGAATAACAGCCTCCCAAGTATGTCTAAATTCGAATCCCCACAACCTGTATGTTACTTTATGTTACCTGTATGTTACTTTACAAGGGACTTTATGGATGTGATTACATTAAGGATATAGATATGAGGGCATTATCCTGGATTAACTTGGTTGGGAATGTAATCATAAGCATCCTTATAAGAGGCAGGAATGTTAGAGTGAGAGAAGGCATTGTGATGATGGAAGCAGAGGAAAAGGAGACTGACAACGGAGAAGCAGAGTCAGAGAGAAATTTGGAGATGCTATGCTGCTAGTTTTGAAGAGGGAGGAAGGAGCCATGAACCAAGGAATGAAGGCAGCCTCTAGAAGCTAGAAAAGTCAAGGAATTTCCCCCCGAAACCTGCAATTGATTGAATGTTTGTATTCTCTATAAATTCATATGTTGAAATTTTAACTCCCAATGTGACAATATTAGGAGGTAGGGTCTTTTGGTCAGTAATTAGATTGTGAGAGTAGAACCCTCAGGAATAGAATTTGTGCCCTTAGAAAAGAGGCCCCAGAGAACTCTCTAGCTCTGCTTCCACCATGTGAGGATACAGTGAGAAATCAGTAGCTTTCAACCTGGGAGAGGGCTCTCACCAGAATCCAACCATGCTGACTGGCACCAGATCACAGACTTCCAGCCTCCAGAAGTTTGACAAATAAATGTTTGTGCTTTAAGCCACTCAGTGCATGGCAATTTATTACAACAACCTGAACAGACTAAGACAAGCCTCCAGAGGAAACAGCTCTGCCAACCCATTTCAGACTTCTGAACTTCCAAAACGACTGTGTTACTCAAGCCAGTAAATTTGTGGTAATTTATTACACAGCAATAAGAAACTAATATAGGCTCTAGAGTCAATGTAGTTTCTTTCTTCCCTATCATAAATGCTCTATGCATTTGGTCTACAGTAAAAGTTCCTGATAATGATGGAGGTAAAAATGGCCTCTGGAATCTTGGGTATGGGAGAAAATATAAAAGGCAGTACACTAAGCATTTATTCTTGTGGACTCTAGATACCTATGAGTCTTAGTGAAGCCCAAAACCCAGTATGTGTCAATAGCTTTAGGTCTTCCTTTGCAAATTTTAAAAATGCAAATGATGCCAAAGTAAACTATTCCCTAGATTGACTTAAGACAATACAAATTCATTAGTGGGTCTGGAGGGAAAGAGTGGTATCAGAGATCTCACAGTCAGTCTGAGAATGATGTGGTGTTACCAAATCATACTAAACACAGGCTAGGACCAAACAAGCTATAGACAGTGTGTAAAAAGCAATTCACTGTAGACTTTATTTTGTTTTTAATTATCCATGTAGCCTAAATCCCACGAAATAGAATGTTAAAACAAATTTCAAACCTAAGACTTGATTTTTCAGTTATTTCAATCTATAGTTACCATCTTTAAAGTTTGAAACCTCTAATTCTTTCTTTCATTCATTCAACAAGCATTTATTGTCTACAATTCACAGCACAGCATAATGAACAAAAATAAATACCGTCCTTTCCCTAATGGCATTTATAGGTTAGAAGGAAAAGATTTTTTCAAAAACAATTACTAAACAGTGTAACAAGTACCATAACATGGGAAGTAGAAGTTGGTGTGAGGGGCACGGCAGGAATCCTAAGCTAGTGAGGGAAACAGAATATGGAAATACTTGGAGACAAGAGATGGAAAAGAGCCTAAAGAAAGAGTGTGAGAATATGTAAGTGGCTGTGTATTAGAGGGAAAAGTGTCAAAGGAAGGAATGAGGAGAGAGAATGCCTGATACGTGAGTAAAAGCCAGCCATGAAGAGATGGCAAACTGGGCTTAAATCCTAGTGGTACGCATAGAGATAGCAATACCAGTCATTGTGATGATTCTCAACCCTGGCTGCAAATCTAAAGTCGTCCAGTAGAGTGCTTCTCTTCTACTGTGGCCTGGCAAAAACAGTTGATACAATCTGTGAAAAGTGAGAGTATCTGAAAACTCTGAGGACTGTGATTAATAGTTCTATGCATTCACAATAATAATAGCTAATACTTTTTTAAATTTATTTTGCAATTTTATAATAAATGTTACAAATATTTGAGTTCCTGTATACTCTTCACTCGGCTTCCTCTAATGTTATAATCTTATATACCCAAACTACAATTATCTAAATGAAAAAGTTAACAGTGATACAATACAATTAATCTTCAGAGTACATTTGATTTTTGCAAACTGTCAAATTAATTTTTTTTTGGACCAGTAACTAATACAGAATCCCAAACTGCAGTTAGTTGTCATGTCTTCTTAGTCTCCTCAAATCTGGAACAATTCCTCCATCTTTCCGTGTTTTTCATGAACTCTGTATTTTTGGATATTACTGGCCATTTGTTTTGTGAAATATCCCTGAGATTTGAGCTTGTCTAATATTTTCTCCCTTTTTTTTTTTTTTTTTTTTGCCCCGGCTCTGTTGCCCAGGCTGGAGTGCAAAGGCACAACCTCAGTTCCCTGCAATCTCCACCTCCTGGGTTCAAGTGATTCTGCTATCTCAGCCTCCCGAGTAGCTGGGATTACAGGCATGCACCACCACGCCCAGCTCATTTTTGTATTTTTAGTAAATACAGGGTTTCAACATGTTGGCCAGGCTGGTATCGAACTCTTGACCTCAGGTGATCCACTCACCTCGGCCTCCCAAAGTGCTAGGATTATAGGCATGAGCCACTCGGTCTGGTCAATATTTTCACTTAATTAAATGGAAGATTTGTATTTTTGACAAGAAGACCATGGAAGTGCTCTTGCGCTCTTCTCAGTGCATCATATCACGTGGTATATGATGTCAAGAAGTCTTCCTACTGATGGTATTAACTTGATCATTTGGTGAACATGTCTGCCAGGTTTCTCCACTATGAAGTTAGTATGTTTCCTCCTTATAATTAATAACTATCCAGTTGGGAGATACTTTGAAACAATGGAATTACCTTTTTTCTCATTATTCCTTAATCTAAGTTTCAGTATTCACTGATTATTGCCTGAACTGTATTGTATTATACTATACTGTGGTATCTGCCAAAAGATGATTTTTCTACACCTATTAATTCTTTTTACTTTTAAAAACTGGCATTCTACTGAAAGGAAGAGCTGTCCCTTACCTCCCATTTATAAATTATTGACTTCACTATGAACTAAAACATATTTGTTCTATGAGTGTTTAATCTATTACTGTCAATATTATAATGTTGCTCAAATTGTCACAGATTTAGCTATTTAAAGATCTTTGGGGTTTATGTCCCTTTGACATGCTGCTATCCATTTTTGAGTACTTCCTTATCTTCTGGCACCACAAGATAATCTTATAGTTGCCCTTTCCTAGCTCTGAAATCAGCCATTTCTCCAAAAAGATCTAGTTTTTTAAGTTAACAAATGGCATACAGAAACTAAGATTTCGGGACTAGGTTTGCATTTTATCATTGGTTGTCACTGCTTCTATGTCTTCTCAGGAGATAGGGCTAGGTGATATAAGTATGTATGCTAATTGGGTATACCAACACATGTATATATAATTGTTTATATCATCTTTCTATGTGTGTACACCTAACAATAAATTCTCATTGATATTTCATTCCAATCAATCACCACAGGATTCATTCTAGAGTTTCCTCTCCTTATTTGTAACTCCTTTCTCCAAAAGTAAGAAATCTTGCTCTCACTATCCAAAGTGGGAGTCAGGAGAGCAGGATTCTGAGTCTTGGCTTTGTCGGAAAACCAGTTATATAATCTTAAGCAAATCATTTAACTTCTCCACAATGACTTGCTTATCCATAAAACAAGGAAAGGCATAAATGACTTCTCTCATGACCTACAGTGTTGAAAATCTCTGTATATCACTATATCAGATATTTTGAAGGAAAGTATACATTAATCTAAGTATTGTTTTTTAAGACAGAGAAAAAAATTGATAAGAATTTATTAAAATGAAAATTTTAAGTAAAAGAACTTCTAATTCTGCATATACAACCAAAATTTCTAATTACATGTTTGGTGAAAAAAGATAAATCATTGTATATCCAGCTATTTCATATTTGAGCCCAAGTTTTAATTCTCAGTTATCCACAGATAGAGGAATAAAACATAAGGAAAACTCATAACAGGAATTCTCTCAGTATTTTCTCAGATGCATTTTCCTAGCAAAAGTTAAAACTAAAGGAAAAGTTGCAAGAACACATAAAACAAATAAACATTACATCTAAATTTCCCACATTGCTTACATTTCAATACAATCGCTTTATTATGCTACCTCTTAGTCTCTCTCTGCGTATGTGCGGCAGACATTATTTTTTTTCTGAATCATATGAGAGTTAGTTACAAATATCATGACACTTCAACCTTAATCTACATTTATCGCCTACGAACAAAGATGTTTTCTTATATAATCACAACACAATTATTACACTTCATAAATTTAGTATTAACAGTTTATGTGGTTGGTTGTTAATCCAGGTCCAATCATGTCTCGCTTTCATACTAATATTTGAATACTGTATTATTTACTAAAAATTAATTATACTCTTAAACAAGCTAATGCAATACAAGACAATGAGAGTTATAGGGAGGCTGGACAACACCAGAAAGAGTGATACGTTATGATTTAGGAGGTTAGGTTCCACTTCCCTTTTATTATAACAAGCTGCCATCGGAACCTATCTCCTTAATGGGCTGGGGAGTGATTTTCAAACTGTGAAATGCCTTCAGCAGCAGCGAGTAAGAAACCTGTGAGCTTTTGATGTCAGCTAGGATGGTTCCTTTTTATCCATTTTATATATTGGGGTTCTAATTAAGAACAGTATTTACAAAAAAAGTATTTTTTTTGGTGTTTTGGTTTTGGTTTTTTTTTTTTTTT
>NW_016805059.1:7726670-7728566 GCF_001698545.2 Rhinopithecus bieti | reverse complement strand
TTTTTTTTTTTTTTGGCACAAAAAGGAATTTGAAAACAAGCTAAAGAAGTAAAGGTAAAAATAAGTAAAACACAGAGTAGGGAAAGGAAAGAAAAATCAAATTCTCGAAAGAATAAGAATGATCCTGACCCAAGTATTTCAGAATACAAAAGTCAAACACGGTCACAACCTTTTATTGTTCACCAAAGTTGAAGTAACAAACTGTAAAGTCAAAAAAAAAAGCTTTATTACTTGAAAAACCAAAAATGCTTCTGAAACTTCATTTATTCCACTGCAAAAGAGAAATAATAGTATCCACTTCATAGGGTTGTTGTGAGAATTTAATGAAATAATGTTTGTAAAGGGCTCAGTAAATCCCCGGCAAATTGTAAACACTCAAAAATAAAAATTAAAAAACATCCTGGCCGGGCGCAGTGGCTCAAGCCTGTAATCCCAGCACTTTGGGAGGCCGAGACAGGTGGATCGCGAGGTCAGGAGATCGAGACCAACCTAGCTAACACAGTGAAACCCCGTCTCTACTAAAAAATACAAAAAAGCTAGCCAGGCGAGTTGGCAGGCGCCTGTAGTCCCAGCTACTTGGGAGGCTGAGGCAGGAGAATGGGGTGAACCCGGGAGGCGGAGCTTGCAGTGAGCTGAGATCCGGCCACTGCATTCCAGCCTGGGCGACAGAGCAAAACTCCGTCTCAAAAAACAAACAAAAAACAAACAAACAAAAAAACATCCTAACACTGTTGGGTGAAGTGGCTCATGCCTGTAATTCCCAGCACTTTGGGAGACTGAGGCAGGAGGATTGCTTGAGCCCAGGAGTTTAACACCAGTCTGGGCAACACAGTAAGACCCCATCTCTAAAAAAATAAAATTAAATTAATTAGTCGGGCATGGTGTCATGTGCCTGTGGTCCCAGCTACTTGGGAGGCTGAAGGAGGAGGGCTGCTTGAGTCCTGGAGGTCAGGGCTGCAGTGAGCTATGTTTACGCCACTGCACTCCACCCTGGGCAAAACAGCGAGACCCAGTCTCAAAACGAAAAAACCACAAGAACAGAAAACAAACTAATACCAACTACTAATATTAAGAAGTTGACTGGGTATGATGGCTCACACCTATAATCCTAGCACTTTGGAAGCCAAGGTAGGTAGATTGCTTGAGCCCAGGAGTTCAAGACCAGCCTGGGCAACATAGTGAGACCTTGTTGCCCAGGAAGAAAAAAAAATTAACCAGATGTGGCATTAGCCTCAGGGAGGCTGAGTTAAAAGGACTGCTTTGGCCCGGGAGGTTGAGGCTACAGTGAGCTGTGATCTTCACTCCAGCCTGGGTGGCAGAGCAAGACCCTAGCTCAAAACAAAAAAAGAAAACAGAAGTTGCATGATAGTTATGAGTACAGGCTCTAGAGTCAGAATGCCTCGGTTCAAATGTTAACTACTCAATATACTAGCCTTTGGATCTTGGTCAAGTAACAAACGTTTAAAGCTCTAGTTTCTTCATTTGTAAACTTGGGACAATTAATACTATCTATCCTCATTGTTCTGTTTTTAAGATATGATGAGATAATCCTTATAAAAATATTTGGCACAGGGCCAGGCGCAGGGGCTCACGCCTGTAATCCCACCACTTTGGGAGGCTGAGGCAGGCAGATCATGAGGTCAGGAGTTCGAGACCAGCCTGGCTAACAGGGTGAAACCCTGTCTCTACTAAAAATACAAAAAATTAGCCAGGCGTGGTGGCACGCGCCTGTAGTCCCACCTACTCAGAAAGCTGAGGCAGGAGAATCGCTTGAACCCAGGGGGTGGAGGTTGCAGTGAGCTGAGACCTCACCACTGCACTCCAGCCTGGGTGACAAAGCGAGACTCCATCTCAAATAAAATAAAATAAAATAAAATAAAATAAAATAAAATAAAA
>NW_016805059.1:7717896-7720396 GCF_001698545.2 Rhinopithecus bieti | reverse complement strand
CATCAGAAAGAATTTTGATCCCATCAAAAAGACCCATGAAATGCTTGGCATAAGTTATCTAAAGGTTTTTATTTTAAAACTGCAAAATCTTTTGGGTGAAAAAAATAACTTCTTAAAAAGATTCAACAAATGCACACTGAGTTCCCACTACGTGTCAGGCACTATGCATCAGAGTAACATCCTAATTTATTCAGTGTCTGATGTCAAAATGACATTAAATCTTTAATAATAAAGCACTCTGAAACTCTAAAACCCTCAATACAACACTCCTCCATTCTCCTTGCCATGGGCTTTTAGATGTTGCCAGATAAGGCACCAGAGATCACTGGCCCATGAATACATGTTATTTCCATGACCACTCTTGCACCTGCAGATCAACTGAAATACGATTAAAACAAACAAACATGGTTCCCGTTGGCTGTCCTTTTCATCTCAAGACCTTGACTTACCTTTCTTTCTCTGAATATCAAAAATTAGGTACCCAGAAATATAATTCATTATATGCAAATATCCTTTGTAATAAATATCATATGCTACATTTATTCTATATTAGTGAATACTTTATACAAGTAGCTTTCAATGCAAATTTTTGAAGTTTACTTTTCTAAAAGTTAAAATTTTTTTCTTTATACTGGAAAATTTCTAAAACTGGATTTTGATGTCTGACAGACACATAAGTTACACAAATGGAAGCAAATTACACTCTTACATAATACACAAGTAATTTACTATTTTGTTTTGTTGTCTTCTAGAAAAGTTGTGCAAAATTAGAAATTAAAATATAATGTTTTCTAATAGCCAAATAAAACTTTTTGTCATTAACTTTACTTAAAAGAGTCAACACATGTTCCTGAAATTTGTAGCATAAAATATTCCATGGAGGATACATTTTATAATTTGTCAAGTTCCTTAGTCTTAAAAGGCAATTTAATTATTTTGTTTCTATAAAGTAAAATCAACAACAGCATGTCCAAATGGCTATCTTAAAAGAAGGTAGATATATTGAGTAAAATTTTAAAGAAGGTATTTAACCAAGTTTATCATCACAGTCCTGCAATTTGCAACATAAGAAAAAAATTTTTTACTATATTTTCCAAACTATGCTTTGAAAATAGTTATTTTCAAATAACTAAAAAATATAAAACAGCATCGTTTTTTAAAATAAAATGTTATATACATAAAAATTTGGCCAGAAGTGTAGATAGTAAGATAGTTTAAGTGCTTCCCTTAATAATTCATTTCAAAAGGAATAAGTAGATAAAGCAAATACTATTTTGGAAGGAGTTGAGGAAACTGATCTACAAAGATCCATAATTATACCCATACTGATTGGATAAATATGGATCTATAAAGATCCATAATTGTACCCATACTGATTTTCTCCTTCCCTTTGGCTTTAAATTCATACAGACAATGAAATACAAAATTAAATTACTTTCTTCTTCATCTGGCTCTGATCATATCCAAAGTCATTTATCTAAACCTAAGCCATCTACAGAAAATCACTGGCCAAATCCTAAAGGTATCCCTTTACCTCACTGCAGAATTTCCCCAGGCTCCATGCTTGTCTGTGAGAATGTTGATAATTTTCTGGATTAGTTGAGTTGCTGTCACATGGTCACGATATTTTGCTGCTCTTATCAAATGATCACACATCTTCTCATCTTCTCGTTTCTCTGCAGAATACTGGGCACACAGTGACTTGGAGAGAAAAAAAATTAATACTATAAAAAATATGAAAAAAAAACCTTTAAAATCCATTATGAAATAATCTTTACCCTAAATCAAAACAACCAAAATTTTAAATCTACTTTTACATTCCTGATTAACCTAACTGACTGAGATTTAGTGATCTGCTCTTTCAGTAAAACATCCCACAAGAATTTACTTCTGTGAAGTCAATCATGAGTACACTCAGAAGTGGTAAACATTCAAGTAGAGACCTGAACAATGAGACAAAGACAGTCTTGTAAGAAGCAGGGGCCCAGCACGACAAACAGCATGAAGTGAAGTTGCAAAGGACTTGAGACATAGTGAATAAGGAGAATAATGGTAAGAAATAATTTTCAAAAGGCAGGCCGAGGCTACATCATTTGTATTATGGTAAGGAGTTTAGATTTTATTCAAATGTAATGGAATCCCAGTAGAGAGTTTTACCCATATAGCCGCTATTTAGAGAACAGATTGTAGTGGGACAAGAGAAGTGAAGTTGGCAGTTATGAGGCTACTGCAGAGGGCCAGAAAAGAGACAATAGCAGCTTACAATAGTAAATTGAGCTAGTTCTAAACACCTTTAGAACATGAAACTGTTTGGTCTTTTAAGTCTTAGCAAAATATACCAAAAGCACTGGGATTGCCTGGGATCTTATTTAAAATGCAGAGTCTCATGCCCCAATCCAAATCTATTCACTTTGTGCTTGAATTTCAATTCTCAGGCAATTTATATACATTACAGTCTGAAAAGCACTGTCTTAGATATCAATTTTGCCAAAAAAAAAAA
>NW_016805059.1:7682050-7714589 GCF_001698545.2 Rhinopithecus bieti | reverse complement strand
TCATTTAGGAATTTTTTTTTTTTTTTTTTTTTTTTTTTTGGAGACAGCGTCTTGCTCTGTTGCCCAGGCTGAAGTTCAGTGGAGTAATCTTCTTGGCTCCTCTGCCTCCCAGGTTCCAGCAATTCCCCTGCCTCAACCTCCCGAGTAGCTGGGACTACAGGCATACGCCACCACGCCCAGCTAATTTTTTTGTATTTTAATAGAAACGGTGTTTCACCATGTTGCCCAGACTGATCTCGAATTCCTGAGCTCAGGCAATCCACCTGTCTCGGCCTCCCTAAGTACTGGGATTACAGGCATGAGCCACTGTGCCCGGCCAGGAATCAAATATCTTAGTATGTGCAAAACACTATGCTAGGGAGATGAAAAGCTGAATTTAATAAAGAGGAATTTTAGAAGTTAGTTTTGGGTGGGAATAAAGGAAACCTTTAAAGCAAAGACAAGGCAGAAAAACAAGGGAGGGACAAAGCAAGAGAGTTTGACCCAAGTACAAAATACAGGTAGAACGAGTAATAGACTGCAGAAATTCTGGAATGCAGAATGAGTATAGAAAAAAGTCACAGGAGTCACAGTATACTTATAACAAATGACTACAAGATTGGGAAGCAAAACAAAAACCAGGTTACGGTATCACCCTTGCTAATATCTCCTGTTAGTCGTGATCAATTCACTCATTTACCTCTTTAGGTCTAAATGTCCTAATCTGCAAAATTAGCAGATTATATTAGATCTAAGATTGCATCAATCCGAAGATCCTGGGCAACCTCTGTGAGGGTACTCGAGGGTACCTGAGTTCAATATCTCAGAGATGTTCACTGGTAAAGGCAAACTGTTTATTTAATCTAAACACTGATGTGGAGAAAATAAATCCTAATAAGAACTAGATTAACTGATGAGAAATTAAAAGTAAACTTCATATACTGTACTTTTTTGTTTGTCTGTTTGTTTGTTTGTTTTGAGACAGAGTCTCGCTCTGTCACGCAGTCTGGAGTGCTATGGCGCAATCTCTGCTCACTGCAAGCTCCACCTCCTGGGTTCACGCCATTCTCCTGCCTCAGCCTCCCAAGTAGCTGGGACTACAGGTGCCTGCCACCATGCCCGACTAATATTTGTATTTTTTTTTTTTAGCATTGACGGGGTTTCACTGTGTTAGCCAGGATGGTCTCGATCTCCTGACCTCGTGATCCGCCCGCCTCGGACTACCAAAGTGCTGGGATTACAGGCGTGAGCCACAACGCCTGGACCATATGTTATATTTTTTTAAAAGATTGACCCAAACAAACCACAGGAGAGTTCACTTTGTCAAAAATATGATTTGAGCAAATAAAAGAAAATGATTAAGAAATACATGAAAGGGCAGTAGTTTAAGTGAAGATAATGAGGAAATTATTTCATTGTAACAAAAATGTCAACTGATATGTCATATTGTTATATATTCACTCAAGAACTGAGAAACATTCTATAGGTTATTTCATATCTAACCCAACCATACACTAAAACAAATAGTACGAAATGATAAGACACTCACAGAACCGTAAACTTCCAACATTCTCTACTATATATCCACATCTGTCCTTGTCTAACTTCACCTAGGAGGAAATTCAAATCTACTGATGAGATTTACAAAATCACTGTTTTCTGAAATGCTATGAAACACCATATACCTTCATACTAAACAGTATTAAAAGTAACGAAAAACACATTATTAAATAGCTTATCATTTCTATCTCATTAATATGATAATAATTTAACATCAAATTATATTTTGTAAACATTTGATGAGCTACTAAAGTTTGTTCAAAAAGGCAAAATTCTCAAAACAAGGGCTCAAGGTAAGCTCAATGGTAAAATGCTTTAAAGTGTTCTTTAATGGATCCTTTTTTACAATTTGAAGAGCAACTTTTCATATCTGACATAAAATCTATAGATATAAATCACATTAAAGGGCTATTCTTTCCTGATTATCAATCTCTGTCTCTTTGTGGAACATCAGGGTCCCATCTGACCTAGAAACATGATAAAAGAAAACCAAACAAGAATGTTTCATAAAGATATAATGAACTTTTAACTATTTATTTAAATGTCCTTATAATGTAATTTGAAGATGTTCTTATTTAAAACCAATAATAAATTCTATGTATGAAATATCATTCAAAGTCATGTGGAGATAAGAAATATTTACTTTAGAATCAAATACATATTACTTATTTGTAGTATACATATTTGTGTATGTATGTATACTTGTATTTGGAGGTTGAGTGGAGGTACAAGAGACATTAACAAATATTGCTATTTGTCAGAAACATAAACGGTCAGATCTAAAATTTTCATTCAATTTTAAGGCAGAATTTTTTTATGTTTTATATCAACTTTTCTGTGTTCCTATTGTAAGCACTATATAAACTAGATAATATAACATCACAACATGGCCACAAAATATTTGATTATAAAAAGGAAAAAAATAAGCATTTGGGGAACAATTCTATTTTACATGATTATTGCTAAAGAAACCTAAGATTTATAACCAAAGAATGAAGAAACTCAATAGAGGATGAATAAAACTCCTCAGAAGAAATTCAGTCACTCACAGTAAAGAGACAAACTGACCATTTTAGCTCTTTAAATGTAAATGAATAGAGACAATATTTAATTTTTCCTTCCAGATGTCATGGCTCTACCTAATTTTACTATTCATCCTTTGCATGAAAGTAAGAGAGGACACAAACAAACGGAAAAACATTACATGCTCATGGATAGAAAAAATTAATATCGTGAAAATGGCCATACTGCCCAAAGTAATTTACAGATTCAATGCTATCCCCACCAACCTACCAATGACTTTCTTCACAGAATTAGAAAAAAAACTACTTTAAATTTCATATGGAGCCAAAAAAGAGGCCATAGCCGAGACAACCCTAAGCAAAAAGAACAAACCTGGAGGCATCACACTACCTGACTTCAAACTATACTACAAGGCTACAGTAACCAAAACAGCATGGTACTGGTACCAAAACAGATATATAAGACCAATGTAACAGAACATAGGCCTCAGAAATAACACCACACATCTACAACCATCTCATCTTTGACAAATCTGACAAAAACAAGCAATGGGGAAAGGACTCCCTATTTAATAAATGGTGCTGGGAAAACTGGCTAGCCATATGCAGAAAACTGAAACTGGACCCCTTCTTTACACCCTCTACAAAATTAACCCAAGATAGATTAAAGATTTAAATGTAAGACCTAAAATCATAAAACCCTAGGAGAAAACCTAGGCAATAACATTCAGGACATAGGCATGGGCAAAGACTTCATGACTAAAACACCAAAAGCAATGGCAACAGAAGTCAAAATTGACAAATGGGATCTAATTAAACTAAAGAGCTTCTGCACAGCAAAAGAAACTATCATCAGGGTGAATAGGCAACCTACAGAATAAGATAAAATTTTTGCAATCTATCCATCTGACAAAGGGCTAATTCCAAGAATCTACAAGGAACTTAAACAAATTTACAAGGAAAAAACAAACAACCCGATCAAAAAGTGGGTGAAGGATATGAACAGACCCTTTTCAAAAGAAGACATTTATGTGGCCAACGAACATGAAAAAAAGCTCATCATCACTGGTCATTAGAGAAATCCAAATCAAAACCACAATGAGATACCATCTCAGGCCAGTTAGAATGGCGATCATTGAAAAAGTCAGGAAACAAGAGATGCTGGAAAGGATATGAAGAAATAGGAACGCTTTTACACTGTTGGAGGGAGTATAAATTAGTTCAAGCATTGTGGAAGACAGCGTGGCAATTTCTCAAGGATCTAGAAGTAGAAATACCATTTTACCCAGCAATCCCATTACTGGGTATACACCCAAAGGATTATAAATCATTCTACTATAAAGACACATACACAGGCATGTTTATTGAGGCACTATTCACAACAGCAAAGATTTGGAACCAACCCAAATGTCCATCAATGTTAGACTGGATAAAGAAAATGTGACACATATATTCCATGGAATACTGTGCAGCCATAAAAAAAGATGAGTTCATGTCCTTTGCAGGGACATGGATGAAGCTAGAAACCATCATTCTCAGCAAACTAACATCAGAACAGAAAACCAAACACTGCATGTTCTCACTCATAAGTGGGAGGTGAACAGTGAGAACATATGGGCACAGAGAGGGAAACATCATACACAGGGGCCTGTCCAGGGATGGAGGGCAAGGGGAGGGATAGCATTAAGAGAAATACCTAATGTAGATGACAAGTTGATGGGTGCAGCAAACCACCATGGAATATGTATACTTGTGTAACAAACCTGCATGTTCTGCACATGTATCCAAGAACTTAAAGTATAATAAATAAATAAACAAACAAACAAACATTTTTTAAAAGTCCTAAAAGATTTAAAAAAAAAACAGAATGGAAAATATTAATAGACATACCCTCTACTAAAGAAATTGAACTCAACTGCTTTACCACAGAGAAATCTCAGGCCCACATAGTTATATCGGTGAATTCCACCAAACATTTAAGAGGAAATAATACCGAGGCCAGTCAAGATGGCTCACACCTGTAATACCAGCACTTAGGGAGGCTGTGTCGGGAGGATCACTTGAGCATAGGAGTTGGAGACCAGCATGGGCAACATGGTGAAACCCCACAGCTACAAAAATACAAAAATCAGCCAGGTGTGGTGGCATGCACCTTTAGTCCTAGCTACTTGGGAAGCTGAGGTGGGAGGATGGCTTGAGTCCAGGAGGCAGAGGCTGCAGCAAGCCAAGATTGTGCCACTACACTCCAGCCTGGGTTACAGAGCCAAGAAGAAGAAATAATAATGAAAACACAAAATTTACAATAGCATGAAAAATATGTAACACTTAGCTACATTTTAAAATTTATACAGATCTTATAAAAAATAAAACCATAAAAACCAAAAAAAATAAAAAAATAAAACCATAAAATATTGTTAAGAGAAATTAAGTAGCTAAATGAAGAAATATACAATTTATATATACAAAATGTAGTTCATAGACTTAAAGATTCAATATTTTAAAATTGATTTTATATATTCAACACGATCTTAATAAATATTTTTAGCAATTCTTATAAATACTGAAAAGCTGATTCTAAAACATATATAAAAACAGAAGGTAGGCCAGGCGCGGTGGCTCATGCCTGTAATCCCAGCACTTTGGGAGGCCGAGGCAGGTGGATTAGGAGGTCAGGAGATCCTAGAAAACAAGGTGAAATCCCATCTCTACTAAAAATACAAAAAAAGTAGTTTGGCATGGTGGCACATGCCTGTAATCCCTGGTACTCAGGACGCTGAGGTGGGAGAATCACTTGAACCAGGCAGTCGGAGGTTGCAGTGAGCCGAGATCACGCCACTGCACACTGCACTCCAGCCTGAAGACAGAGTGAGACTCCATCTCGGAAAAAAAAAGAGAGAGAGAGAGAGAAGATATTCACAGCAAAGCAACTTTAGAAAACTAAGTTGTAAGACTTGACACCCTTCCAACTATACTATAAAACTAGAAATGAGGCTGGGCACGGTGGCTCACGCCTGTAATCCTAGCACTTTGGGAGGCCGGGGTGGGCGGATCACGAGGTCAGGGGACTGAGACCACCATCCTGACTAACACGGTGAAACCCCGTCTCTACTAAAAAAATTACAAAAAATTAGTCAGGGGTGGTGGCGGGCACCTGTAGTCCCAGCTACTTGGGAGGCTGAGGCAGGAGAATGGCGCGAACCCGGGAGGCGGAGCTTGCAGTGAGCCGAGATCGCGCCACTGCACTCCAGCCTGGGCGACTGAGCAAGACTCCGTCTCAAAAAAAAAAGAATTTTTTTTAAACACCTGCTCTTTTTAGTTTTAGACAGAGTCTCTCTCTGTCACCCAGGCTGGAGTGCAGTGGCTGGATCTCAGCTCACTGCAAGCTCCGCCTCCCGGGTTCACACCATTCTCCTGCCTCAGCCTCCTGAGTAGCTGGGACCACAGGCGCCCACCACCACACCCGCTAATTTTTTGTATTTTTTTAGTAGAGGCGGGGTTTCACCATGTTAGCCAGCATGGTCTCGATCTCCTAAACTTGTGGTCTGCCCACCTCGTCCTCCCAAAGTGCTGGGATTACAGGCGTGAGCCACCACGCCTGGCCCAACACCTGCTCTTTAAAAGAACAATTTATAAAATGAAAGGTAAGTCACAAATTGAGAAAAAATATTTAACATACATATAAATGACAAATGAATTCTTTACAGAATATATAAATAATTCACACAACTAAATAAGACAAACAACCTAATTAAAAATAATGAGCACAGGATTTGAACAGGCATTTCACAACTGGCTAATAAGCACATAAGCAGATGCTTAGTCAGTAGAAAAATGCAAATAAAAATCACAATAAGCTATCACTATACACCCACTAGACCGGCTGAAATTTAAGAGCTACAATACCAAGCACTGACAAGGACATGGAACAACTGGAACTCTCATACCTACCTTGGTGATTGAATTGTAAAGTCATCAACTACTTTGGAAAATAGTTTGTCAATTTCTTGTAAGCTTAAACATACACTTACAGGAGCATGTAGCAATTCTATTCCTAGGTATTTCCTCAAAAGGAGTAAGTACGTATTTCTACAAAAATAACTGGTATGAAAATGCCCGTGGTGCGTTTAGTCATAAAGGCCAGACATGAAAACAACTCAATATCTGCTTATAGCTGAATGGATAAACAAAATAATTCAACTTAGTATTTAAAAAAACAAAGCAATAATACACACAACAATGTGAACAAATATCAGAAAGTTTATGCTGGCCAAAATAACCCAGAGTACCTACTATTTGATTCCATGTATATAAAATTTTACAGCAGATAAAACTATCTATAATAACAGAAATCAGATCACTGGTTGTCTGGGATTGGATATGAGTATATGGAGAGGAACTGACCACAGTGGATCACAAGGGAATTCTCAAGGATGACCCAAATCTCCTATATCTTGATTGTAATGGTAACACAGATACACACTTTTATCAAAACTCCTCCAATTGTATACTTAAAATTTTATTACATGCAAACTATACTTCGATAAAGTTTATTTAAGAATTGTTTGTTGTTTTTTCAGACAGGAGTTTATTGCCTAGGCTGGAGTGCATTGGTGTGATCTTGGCTCACTGCAACCTCAATCTCTTGGGCTCAAGTGATCCTGCCACTTCAGTCCCCCAAGTAGCTGGGACTAGAGGCACACACCACCACGCCCAGCTAATTTTTTCTATTTATTGTAGAGATGAGGTCTCACTATGTTGTCCAGGCTGGTCTCAAACTCCTGAGCACAAGTGATCCACTCACCTCGGCCTCCCAAAGTGCTGGGATTACAGGCATGAGCCACCGCGCCCAGCAAGAAGTTTTTAAAAAGTGAATGGACAAGGTATAGATGGAGAAAGCAGTTAAAATACTCATGCCAAAAAATAGGCTCATATAGCAAACAGGTAAATACCTTCTACAAATAAATGAGGAAGAGACAGATAACCAATAAGAAACTGGGTAAGAGAGCAACATGTATTTCACAAAAGTTAAAAATAGAAAACATATAACAAGCAGAATAGACTCAATTCTTTTAAAAATTCAAAATAAAAGTACAACTACCAGAATGCCAAAATAAAAACTACCAGTCAATTGTTGATGAGAATGCTGAACAATGAGAACAACTCTACATTGAAGCTAGGCATGGTATATACTTTCACAAGATAGTGTGGCAATATCTATTAAAAGTGAAAATATGAACATTTTGTAATCAAGTAATTCCACCATACAGAAATGCATGAGGACGTGCGCCAGACATATAAAATGTTCAAAGTGCATTATTCACAATAGCTAAACACTTAAAACAACCAACCAAACAAAAGAGATTATTAAAAAACTAATGGCCTACATATTCGTAAAAGGTAAAGATTGGAAATAATCCAATGGCCTATCAACAGTAGAAAGAGGTAATGAACAGCCAGCAGTCTATACATAATGGAATACTATGTAGTAATGAAAGTGGAGTTGAAACATGTAAGAAAATAATTAAATTTTGGAAACATAATATTGAAATAAAATTTCCAGAAAAAAATACATATATTATAATTCCATTTATGTAAGGATCAAAAATTGTGCAAGAAATTATAGTGCTAAAAGAAACATACTTAAGTTTTGAAAGAATAAAACAAAAGCAAATGTCAACCATAAAATTCAGAACAGTGGTTACCTTAACAGGGTAGAAAGGGGTTGTGATTGGACAGCTAGAAGACTTCTCACCAACTCTTTGTTTCAGTATCACAAAAAAATTAAATTAATGATGTTAAACATACATTGTTTCTAATGTTAGGTTTTCAGAGTAATATGTTTTTAAAGAAACAGGTTATAAAAGCAAATTTTATTAAGTTTGCAATTAAATTCTTATTAAGTTTTGAAATAAAATAAATTACACACAATTTTAATGATAAAATAGCAAGCCCTTTTCCTAAATTGATAATGTTTAATGATAATTAAACAATTTATGTGTTGGTCTAAAAGTTTTGTATTTAAAACCTCTTTTTAAGACTTTTAAAAGAAACACATACTTGCTTTTAAAACAAATCAAAGAACAACGCCATAAAAAAGAAAAAGAAATTTCTCTCTTCTACTTCCTCCCTGTTTGGTCAGTTGCTTTCTACAGAGGTAGTCACTGTTTAGAGTAAGATGTCATTCCTATATAATGGAATCAAACTGTACATCATTCCATGTCAGGACCTTCTTTCTTTTACATGGCTACAGATTATTACATTTTTAGTTAACCAAGCACTGCTTCTGCTAAACACATTTAAGTGTAGTACTTTACTTCTCAATTTGTCTTAAAATCACTTACACTATAAATTACTTGTCTCACTGAAAACAATTTAAAAGTGATATCACTTCAGGGACAATAAGTTTCTCAACATTTCACTTTTGGAGGTCTTTGTACTTGATCCCTTACCTTAGATTTAAAGCGTGATCTTTAAAAATAAAAATAAAAAAAAGCCATCTACAGAAACTCAGAAAGACTCATAGAAAAGACAGAAAAATGAAAGCTTAAAAATCTCGACAGCAAACAAAAGTCAACCCATGATAATGTGTGACAGCCATCTTTAATTCTGAAGTGATTCCTCTGTCATGCAACGACTCAAAGTATTGATTTCTCTCAGCATGAAAAAGCCTAAGCCAATGAAACAGAGCAGCATCCCCTTCTTCCTTCCCCGGTAACAGCACTCAAGGTTAAAACAGGCAAAACACTTATCAAAGTATCTCTTCCATTTCTTCTTGTTTTAATAGACTGGATACAATGTGTTGGGTTCTTATCTTTACGAACTATAGTCCTCAGACAATATTTTTAAATAATTTGAAGATTAATATAGGTTCTTCTATTCTTTTGCTTTACACTTTTGGTAATAAAAAACTTGTTTGAAAATGTTTTTTTCTTCTGTGGACTCTTAAGAGAAGTATATATAATATTTGGGAAAACAAGCCAACACTAATAAGAAGGCTATAGTTTTTACTTATGTGCCAATTGCACAGATAATATTTTGTTTTCATTATTTCTTTAGAGTACTTATTAACAATAAAACCCACAAATATCTAAACATCTTCCAAAAAGACAAAGTGAATCCTTCAACAATGCAAACATATATCATACATCTGTTTGGAAAATAAAGTAAACTATGGCTGCTATCTGTGTTCAAGAAAATAGTAATAACATAAAATGTAAGCAAAGGATAGGGCTGAAACCAAAGAATCGTATTTTAAAACTATAGTATGAGACAAAAATAACAATCAGTTCTCTGTATCCCCAGGTTCTACAACCACAAATTCAATCAAATTTTTTGTTTTGTTTTTGAGTCAGAATCTCACTCTGTCACCTAGGCTGGAGTGCAGTGACATGATCACAACTCACTACAGCCTCAATCTCCCAGGTTCATGCAACCCTCCTATCTCAGCCTCATGAGTAACTGGGACTACATGCACACATCACCATGCCCAGATAATATTTTTCTGTAGAGACAGGGTCTCTCAATGTTGGCCAGGCTGGTCTCAAACTCCTGGCCTCAAGTGATCCTCCTGCCTCAGCCTCCCAAAGTGCTGGGATTACAAGTGTGAGTCACAGAGCCAGGCCTTGACCAATTTTTGATCTGCAGTTAGTCCTGGAACAAATTCCCCATGGATCCAGAGGGATGACTGTGTATCATCACAAAATATTATGTATAAATGGTTACACACAGACAGATAACTTAAGAAGCTTTAATTTCTTAAACTTTACTTTTTGCTAATCTGCAAAAGAGTTAGATGATCTTAAGGAAATTCTCTTTAAACTCTACCTAACCAATGGGTTTTTAAAAGCATAAAAAACTAGGGTCTTTTAGTTGTATTAGCAAGGTCTCCTACTTATGAATAAATATATTGGGTACTACAAATAGGTTAATCTCACACTTAAATTTCAAGGTCAGACATGGTGGCTCACACCTGTCATCTCAGCACTTTGGGACGTTGAGGCCAGCAAATCTCGAGGCCAGGAGAGTTCAAGGCCAACCTGGGCAACATGGCAAAGTCCTATCTCTACAAAAAATAGAAAAATCAGCTAGGCATGGTGGCATGCACCTGTAGTCCTCGCTACTTGGGAGGATGAGGCAGGAGGATAGCTTGAGCCCAGGAGGTTAGGCTGCAGTGAGCCATAATCAGGCAACTGCATTCCAGCCTATCTGACAGAGTGAGACCCTGTCTCAAAAACAAAAACAAATTTCAAATAAAACTAGTTCAAGAACAAGCATGAAAACCAGAAAGAAAAAAGCAATTATATATAAAAATCATAATTAACAATGTAGTTAAGAGCACCAACTCTAGAGCTAGAGGACTTGAGTTTTAACTCTTGGTTTTGACACATTCATGCTTAAGCAAATTATTTGAAACCCTGTGCCTCAGTTTCCTCATATAAAAAAGGAGATGATGTGATATGCTTTTCAGGAGGATCAAGAATAGACATAAAACGATCAGAACATAGCCAGTTATATAATAGTAACACCTGACATTTATTGTAGGCTTAATTGTGGTGTTATCAAAGTACAGAACAAATAGTCTCTGTCTTCCAGTATCTCAGTGTAGTTCAGAAAAATAAATACAATATGAGATAGAAATAAACTATGAGATAACTGCTCAGAGTTATAGACAGTATGTTTAGAAAGACAGAAAAAGAAGGAACTGCTAGGAATCAGGGAGTGGATGGGCACAGTGGCTCATGTCTGTAATCCCAGCACTTTGGGAGGCGAGGCAGGCAAATGAATACCTTGCACTCAGGAGTTCCAGATCAGACTGTAGAGATGGCAAAGGCCTATTTCTACAAAAAAAAAAAAAAAAAAAAAAAAAATTAGCCGGGCATGGTGGCACACATCTGTAGTCCCAGCTACTTGGGAGGCTGCGGTGGGAGGATTGCTTGAGCCCAGGAAGTTGAGGCTGCAGTGAGCCAAGATTACACCACTGTACTCCAGCCTGGATGACAGAAGAGACCCTGCCTCAAAAAAGTAATTAAAAAAAAAAAGAAAGAAAGAAAGAAAAAAAGTCCGGACGCAGTGGCTCACACCTGTAATACCAATACTTTGAGAGGCCAAAGCAGGTGGATCACAAGGTCAGGAGTTCAAGACCAGCCTGGGCAAGATGGTGAAACCCCCGTCTCCACTAAAATTACAAAAATTAGCTGGGCATGGTGGCAGGTGCCTGTAATCCCAACTACTTGGAGGCAGAGAAGTGCTTGAACCCAGCAGGTGGAGGTGGCAGGGAGCTGAGATTATGCCACTGTACTCCAGCCTGGGGGACAGAGTGAGACTCCATCTCAAATTAAAAAAAAAAACAAAAAAACAGGGAGAGTTTCACAGAGGAGTTAAAGGCTAAGTACCTGTTCACCAAGAAGAAAGGGATAGAAAAAATAAAATGTAGAAAATAAAAGAGGCCAAAAACGAAGAGAACAAGCTCAAATACATGCATTTTTTAAGCAAAGATAGGAATAACAGAATGAGACATGTAATAAAGAACCTTCTCTTTTTAAATATCCTGATACATGTTTATATTTTCCTTGGGTAACTAATACATTTTTTACCAATTACCTTCATAAAGGAATTATTCCTCAAAGGTTTATATAAATCCTTTAACATATAAAATATTAACTAGATTTATATTTCTCAGCTGATGATTGTTATAATGCTATAATTTCTTTAATTCATATTCAAGTGTATTGCCAACACAGACCATTTCAAAACAACACACCTGAATATTAACTCAGTTATAAGTACTGTTTCTCAAACTACCTGTAGTGAAGGGCCAGTTTTGGGTTTTTTTAACCTTTTTAAATACATTGAGCACTGATGCCTTTGATGACACTGCCAGTCATTCAAGCTGTAAAACTCTTTAAATATTCAATTTCTGTACTCAGCTCTTTGTGGATTACTAAGAAGTAATTTGGTCAGCAGACAACACTTAAACAGCACTAATATAGAAAGATATGTAGAAGGAAACTATTTTTATCAGCTCAAGTATTGCCATTTTGCTTTGTATGGTAAAACACTTGCTTTGCAAAATAAAACACTTTGTATTATAAAATACTTGATCTTATATTCAGTGCTTTAATTTTTATTATATAAACCAAGAAACAACAATAATATTTCAAGTGCACATTTGGAAGAAAGTTAAATTATAAACAACATACTGTTGGGGCTATGGAAATGTCAACAGTAAAGATGTTTAATTAGGGCCTTAGTTTCTTGATTGATCTTTATTTTAAAACCCATTAGGGGAAAAGGGGAAGGCCTTGGGCCCCGGGGGCGCGTTGGCTTCAAGGGCCTGTTAATCCCAGCACTTTGGGAGGCCGGAGATGGGCGGATCACGAGGTCAGTGAGATTCGGCAGACCATCCTGGCTACAATGGTGAAACCCCGTCTTCTACTAAAAAAAAAAAAAAAACGAATCTAGCGGGCGAGGTGCGGGCCGGCCTGGTAGTTCCCAGCTACTCGGGAGGGCTGAGGGGCAGAGGAATGGCGTAAACCGGGAGGCGCGAGGCTTGGCAGAGAGCTGGGAGATCTGGGCCACTGGCTTACTCCAGGCCCCGGCCCCCGACAGGGGGAGCAAGACTCCGTCTCAAAAAAAAAAAAAAAAAGGAAGCGCTTTACATTAGTACATGATCTGATCTACGGTTAAGATAACCAGAAGATACCATAAACTGAAAGCTTAAGTAAAGGCTTGGTATATCTATGAGGGATATATTCAGACATTTTCTTAGAAGAGATGTTCAACAGCATTAACAGGTCTGGTTTTCAAAATATATTTTATAAGAACATACTGAGAAGATAATGAAAAAACACTCTTCCAGTTTGGATTTAATTTGATCAACACTGCCTGCAACAGTTTTACCTATATATAAACCTTTTGCTTTTTCTAGCTTGCTAGCTTTAATAGAAATATAGTAATAGTAAACATCCAAGTAAAATAGCTGTTTTCTTAACCTGGTACAGCATCACTTAACAATCTGCAAACAAAGACTCATCGATTCACTTTTGAGTGGTCTTCCTTTATCCCAGTGATAGTTCCTTTAGTTTTACAAACAGCTCAAAAATTGTTATTTCTTGTTATATGTATGTATATACCTGTGCCTTATACAGGTGAGAATATGATGTTCAAAAGATACCTACAGAAGAGTAACAGCAGAAAATATTGAGGCCTTTCTTTTAACCTGGTCATTTTCAAAAGGCTAAAGTTGAGAGTAAGACAAGGTAAAACACATCATGGAAGAATCTCTAAAAATAGTGTGTTCAAGACTAAATACATAAGACTTTGGATATGAAAACTGAAAAATATTATTATTGCATAGTCCAGGTCTGTGGAAGCCAGAACATATATGATAAACTGAGGTATAAGTTTCCTTAAAAAAATTTGATGGTACTGTTACCACTCAACCTGAGGCAGAAAAAAAGGGTAACATTGGACTGAGGAAAAACCAAGATTCTTCTCTAAGAGAGGAAGCACGTTAGCCTAAACTCGAGAAGGAATCTTGTCAAAAGAGCTCTCACTGTTGGGGAGCTGAACTAGCTTCTGCAACATGGCAAAGGGAGAAGGCCTGGGGAGAGAGGGAGACAGAGTCAAGAGAAAACTGCCTGTTCAAGAGTGTGGCCTATGAATCCTAGGAGATGCAATAACTAGTATTGTTTTGTTTTCCTCTTCTGCATTGTGATGCCCTTCTATCATTGCAAGGCCCACAGAAGAGAAAAGGAGAGGTCTATGTTCACGCTTTGGGCAACAGGATGAAGAAAAACAGCTACTACCTGGAAAAGTTGTTTGTAAGATGGGAAGAGGTATCCTCCAGAGCTCTGACACAACTCTATCCAGAAATAGTGTGGATAGGAACCTGATAGCAGAGATAAGAGGCCTAGATTCACTGTGGCACATATAAGCATTCAATTTCCAGAGATTACTTAGAAGAAAAAAATAGCTGTTATTGAACACTTAATATGGATTCAGAGTAATGGGTACATTAGGTTTATCAAGTCCCATTTATTCCTCACAACATAGCTACAGGTAAACATCATTATTATCCTGATATAAAGGTGCAGCAGTGGTGTCTTAGCTCACATGGTTTAGTGAATGACAATGCCAAGATTAGTCAACAATTTGATCTGACTACGTAGTAAGAGCTAAGGTCAACTGCAGCAGAGTAATCATTTCTCACTGCTTGGGTATTCAAACTATAGCAATTGGACATTAAAAAGAACTAGAATACTTGTCAGTTGGTTATACTGGTACAGGTTGAGTATCCCTTACCCAAAAATTCAAAATTCAAAATGCTCCAAAATCTGAAGCTTTTTGAGCAACAACACGACCCTCAAAGAAAATGCTCATTGGAGCATTCTGGATTTCCAGGTTTTCAGATTAGAGATATTCAACCAATAAACATAATACAAATATTCCAAAATCTTTAAAAACCTGAAATCTGAAACACTTCTGGTCCCAAGCACTCTGGATACAGGATACTCAACTGGCATTTTATTTCTCATATTAACTGATATTATTTCTATCAAAGGTGAAGAAAAGAACAATGATAGAAAACAGAAAAGCAACACTTTACATTTGTATATATAGTCTGGCTTAACGACGAGGACAAATATCATACTGTTTATAGCCTAGGAGCCATACAAATATGTACAGTATGTTACTGTATTAAATATTGTAGGCAACTATACCACAATGGTAAATATGTGTATACCTAAACATAGAAAAGGTATGATAAAAATGGGTAAAAAACAAACAAAAATGGTATAGGGCACATACCATGAATGGAGTTTGCAGGACTGGAGGTTGCATTGGGTCAATCAGTGTGCGAGTGGTGGGTGAATGTGAAAGTCTAGCATATTACTGTATACTACTGTAGACTTTATAAACCCTGCACACTTAGGCTATGCTAAATTAATTAGAAATTATTTTCTTCAACAATAAATTACCCTTGCTTACTGCAACAGTTTTATTTTATAAACTTAAAATTTTTTAACGCTTTTGTAATAACACAGTTTAAAATGCACATTGTACAGCTATGCCAAAATATTTTCTTTCTTTATATCCTTATTCTATAATTTTTTTTTTTTTTTTTTTTTTTTTTTTTTTGTTTTTTTTTTTGGAGACAGAGTCTTGCTCTGGTGAGACAGAGGCTGGAGTGCAGTGGCACAATCAAAGCTAACTACAGCCTCAACTTCCCGGGTTCAAGTGATTCTCCCACTTCAGCTTCCTGAGTAGCTAGGACTACAGGGGTGTACCACCACACCCCTGGCTAACTTTTTTATTTTTGGTAGAGATGAGGTCTCCCTATGTTGCCCAAGCTGGTCTCAAACTCCTGGACTCAAGCAATCCTCCTACCTTGACCAAAGTGCTGGGATTACACTGTGCCTGGTCTATAAACTTTATTCTATTTTTAAATTGTATTTTTTTAATTTTAAATTTTGTTAAAAGTGAGATACAAACACACACATTAGGCTAGACCTATCCAGGGTCAAGATAATGAATATGACTGCCTTCCACCTCTACATCTTGTCTCACTGGAGGGTCTTTGGGGCAGTAACAAGCATGGAGCTGTCATCTCCTATGACGACAATCCTTTCTTCTGGAATATCTCTTGAAAGACTTGGCTGAGGCTGTTCTACACTTAACGTTTTTTTTAAATAAGTAAAAGGAATATACTCTAAAATAACAAGTATAGTATAGTAAATACATAAACCAGTTACACAGTCGTTTAGTATCATTACCAAGTATTATATAATTGTGCTGTGCTTTCATACAAATGGAAACACAGGTTTGCTTCCGCCAGCCTTACCACAAACACGTGAGTAATGAGTTACACTACATTACAATGGCTACAATGTCAGTAGGCAACAGGAGTTTATCAGCTCCATTAAAATCTCATAAGACTACTATTGTATATGTGGTGTGTCATTTACCAAACCATTGTTATGTGGTGCATGACTGCGTGTATATAAAGCAAATATTATCAAGCTTAGCATTTCATGGTTTCTACCCTATAGATGGAGAAATATAAATAAAGACATTAGCTAAAATGTCCAAAACCGCTATGGTAGTAGGTATCAAAACTGGGATGAGAATTGACATTCTAATACTTTGCTATCAGGCTACAATGACACGAAATCTGTCAATTCACCATCTCTTCACTAAATGACAAAAGTGATCAACACAAAGCGTACATCAAGGGAGGAACGTGGGAAGACAAAGGGGTACATTAATCAATGAGGCAGAACCATCCTGGGCAAAAGAATGGTATGCTTAGTTTTAAAAAGGTTATCCTTGACTTTGACCATCCTTCTTCTCACTTAAGGTTTTTAAGATAAGGTGGCCAATTAGAAACAGAAAACTAAAGGAGAAAAAGTTAGAAAATCAAGCGGGAGAATAAAGAAGGAAAGACAAATAGGAAAGCATAAATAGCAGGTTCACATAAAATTAATTTGCACTATCTCCTAATTACGAGTTTACTTTAAAAGCTAGTAAGAAAAAACAGTATATAAGATTTCTTTTGCACTGTATTTTAACAACTAAATGAGAAACAAAATGGGGAGTTCAATTAAGTAATGGTAAAAATGAGATAATGAACAAAGGTGGGAAAAAAGTTTGTCATTCAACTAATCTTTAGAGTTCAAGACATTTTGCACTCTACCAATTTTACAGGCACATAGGAAAAAACATATCAAGTCATTAGAAAAGAACAAAGTAAACAGAAATAACATATATTCAAGGTGTAGTTTCAATCATCAGCAAAAGTGAACGAAAAGGAAATACCAAGATAATTACATAGGTGAGACTCCAAATAAATAATATTGCCCTTTCACAACCTATGTTTTAGAATAAAAATATTATAAGCTACAGATTTGAGAATAGACTAATGACCTTTAAGGAACCTCATATTATTGCAAAGACCAAGATAATTACATAGGTGAGACTCCAAATAAATAGTATTGCCCTTTCACAACCTATGTTTTAGAATAAAAATATTATAAGCTACAGATTTGAGAATAGACTAATGACCTTTAAGGAACCTCATATTATTGCAAAGAAATTAAGTATCCTATCCAACACTACATAGTTAATTAGTGGCAGAACAACGCCTAAATCCTAGTTCTTACAAATCCCAAATCTGTGCTTTCTATCACACACTATAGACTGCAAAAACAATTTTACAACTTATGTGTAATTAAATATTTTAAATTCACGCTCTTAAGCATGAATTTAAACATGCTTTAACAAAGCAACTCTTAACCCTTAAAAAAAAATTCAAGCATTATACAAAGTCCATATTTCAACTATCAAACTGTAAGTTCAGAAATAATTTTCATAGAGATTTAAATTCCAACTGGGCATGGTGGCTCACACCTGCAATCCCAACACTTTGGGAGGCCAAGGCAGGGGGATCACCTGAGATCACAAGTTCGAGACCAGGCTGGCCAACATGGTGAAGCCCCGTCTCTACTAAAAACACAAAAATTAGCCAGGCATCGTAGTGGGCACCTGTAATCCCCAGCTATTTGGGAGGCTGAGGCATAAGAATCTCTTGAACCCTGGAGACGAGATTACAGTGAGCCAGGATCACACCACTGCACTCCAACCTAAGCGACAGTGCAAGACTTTGTCTCAAAAAGAAAAGAAAATTTTATTTGCCTTTATGCATCATTAAAAGCTCATTAAGAAAAGCAGTGACAATCCAGTAAGCAATGCTAGGGAACAAAGTGATTACTACTTTTCTTACTTGCTGTCTCTACTGGGATATAAACAGAAGGTAATTTTTAACAAAATATAATCTTAATATTAAACAATCTAGGATCTCACATGAAAAAACTGATCCCCCAAATTTATGTTAGCTGGATATGGAAATCTTCTTTAATCCTACCGTATGTCTTCTACTACTGACAATTTCATTCATTCAGCAATTCTTTGAGAGCTTCCTTGAGAGCTTCCTATGTTCCAAGCCTATACTAGATACTGAAATTAAAATAAAACAAATCCTTTTATAAATTAGTCAATATGTAATACTTGTTTCCCTCAGTAGACACCAATAATTTCAAAACATTTTTAATGGTTAGAAGTAATTCTCACAAGTTGTCCAAGAAGAATATAATGCAGAAATTGCTAATGTAATGTCCATAACAAAACAAAAGGTAGTAAAGGTTAGCATTTAATGATTTCTCCTATATGACTGTAATAAGAGAAGTGATACATACAAACCCTTACATAAGCAAATCTCAAGACAGAATCTATAAACATGTAAAAAGTGTTATATTTGTATGAATTTATCAAGGTTAGATTCTCAAAGAGTCCATTAGCAAAAAAAAATACTATTAGCTCAAAATATAATGAACAGAACATTTCACATAATATCCCATTTTTGGGCCAGGCTAAGTGGCTCATGCCTATAATCCTAGCATTTTGGGAGGCCAAGGTGGGAAGATCACTTGAGCCCAGGAGTTTGAAACTCTCCTGGACAACATAGCGAGACCCAGCCTTACCAAAAAAAAAAAAATTTTTTTTTTTAAATCTTAGCCAGGAATGGTGAGGCACACCTGTAGTCCCAGCTAACCTTGGAGGCTGAGGTGAGAGGGTCACTTGGGCCCAGGGTTAGAGGCTGCAGTGCACCATGATCACACCACTGGGCTTCAGTCTAAACCACAGAGCAAGACACTGACTCAAAACAATTATGTGTATATTTTATATTTGTTTTACATTATGAAATAGATACACAAATATACACTCATAATAAAAAGTCTAAAATGTTATGTGCCAAAACATTGTCTTGCCTCTTGGTGGGGCAAAGATATTGGAGAAGATTCTCGTTTTATTTTACACTATTATTTACGGTTATATTTTTCTTCTTTTCTTTGTTGTAGTATTCTCCAGCTCAACACTTAATGAATTAAAACACAAAAAGAGTCACTGATCGAAATCAAATTTTCTTAAGTGAGGGTATTTCAGGTTAACATTCTGGGAAGTACCTGAATTCTATTTTTAAAAGAATTTTTTATTTTATTTATATAATAGTGTCAATAACAATAGATTTGGGCATATCTGGATTATAGATATATAGAAGCAGTTCATATGCTTAATAGCTCTTATACAAACACAAACCAATTACAAATTAAGTTCAAGCAGCAGCACAGAAATAAATGAATTTTTATTTTTGTGATTGTGTAAAGTGAAAATATGTTTTATAATAAATTGATAATCACTAGATTGGACTATCATGTAAACATGGCATCAACCAAGCCATGAAAATTGTTAAATTCAGTCTATTTAACAATGATAATTCAAAAATGACAATTAATGACAAAATTTATCTTTCATAATAAGAATATGTGACTGAAAGCCATTTATATAGACTAAGATTTCAGTATTTACTTAACACATACAACAGATTCTATACTATGGAAATGGCTTGTTGTGGCAAGTAATGTAATACTTGTAATATTGCTGGTTACATAAAAAAATGAATTCACATGAAGTGATATATCGTGTATTACATGAATAAAAATTTGACAGAAGTTTAAAAATAGAAACGTAAAGGGAGATTATGGCACAGATTTCAACTTATTCGCCCAAATCCGCCTCCCCCTTCAATAGTACCAGAGGCTCCTAATTCTTAAGAGCCTGTAGCTGTCTAGAATAAAGAGTATATTTCCCAATTTCATACCATTTTGCTTTTATTAACAAAACTAATGAAAAGTCAGGAAGGAAAAACGATGAATTTAAGTTTTAGAGAAAGTGAATATAAAGGGGTAAGAAAACACCTATGTAAAGAAATATGGCAGATTTTTGGAAATATGAAACTGGAAATAAGGTCTGCATTATAGTCAGTAACATTAAAGGTGAATCCCATCAAACCTTTAAAAGAAGGTAATTCCAATGCTACTCACCCTGTCTCTGGGCATGAAAAAAGAATGGAAATTGTGTAATTATTTACAAGAGGCAAGTATAACACTGAAGCCAAAACCTCACAAACGACTAAGATTGCATAGAAAGTTAAAACAACCACAACCCAATTTAAGAATAGAACATGAAAATTACAAATAAAACATTAGTAGATACAATCTGGCAAGATTAAAGAAAAAGCTAAGACCAAAATATATTGGCATAATATTGACATATGTAACACTGAAAAAAGTATCCTATGAATATCAACTCCACTGCTCCACTAAAGGATGACAAAATTGAACATTTTTCATTTACAAAAAAACTCTATAAAAAGTACTGAATAAATATTTTATTAAAATGACAAAGCATATATACTTCAGGTCAAAGGCAATATCATACTTAGTAGGGAAACACTGAAACATCTTCACTAAAGTCAGGAACAAGAAAAAGATACCCACTACTATTTTTTAACATCACACTGGTGAGAGAAGTCAATTCAATTAGACAAGAAAAAGTAATTATAAAAGTTGGTAAGTTGGTACCAATAAAAGTTGGTAAAACTATCAATATCTGCAGATGATGTGAGTGCCTGCTTGAAAAGCCCAAGAACATCAAATGAAAACACGCTTTTGAACCAGATGAGCTGAATCTAATGTTAGATTAACAAGCCAAAGAATTCTGACAAAAGAGATTCAAAAGGGCAATAAGAAGGAAGAGGAGGAGGAGCAGGAGGAACATAGACCTATTAGTATCAAAACACATTACAAAGACTCAATAATTAAATTGATTAATATACTAGTTTGACACTAGCATATGAAATCACATATAGACTAATGGGAAAAAAAATCAAACTAGAAATTGACCCCAAACATATAGGCATTCAGTATATGATAACAGTAGCATCGTAAATGAAAAATTAGACTATGTAGTAGGTGGCATAGGGAAAACTAGGTAGGCACATAAAATAAATTGAATAACACAATCTATACTAAGAGAAATTCCAAATAAATTAAATATTTAAATTTAAAGCAATAAAACTATAGAAATATTAGAAGAAACATATGGGAATTCCTTTATAATCTATGTGTTTCTACCCTTCCAACTACCAAGCAAAAACTGAGATTCATGAAAGAAAATATCCACACATTTAACAAAAAAATTTTTTTTAACTTCTGTAGGGCAACAAAAAAACATCATAACTAATTAAACAAACAAATTGGCTAAAAAAAACCTGTAACATATATCACAGAGTTGATTCCTTAATACATGTGGAGCTTCTACAACAAAATCAAGAAGAAAAGAGACACAATCCAGTGGAATCGCTGCAAAGAACATGTTCACAGAAAGGGACATACTAAGGTTCAAAGATCATCAAACTCACTCATAAAAAAACCAAAAATACAGTTTAAAACAACACTGAGAAATACAAACTACAACTGTACACTACCGTATATAACCTATGCAAGTGACAAAAGTGTAAATATGTTTCCTAACACATTCTATAAGGAAACATTCATACTTTGCTGATCAAAGTATAAAAATTCTTCAGAAAATAATATTAAGTTTAAAAAGCAAAATACAGAACATTATAATACGCTAGCATTCATACAAAGAAAGATAGAAATATGTATTTCTATTTGAGTGTATATGCATAAAGAAACCCTGAAAAAATTCATATAACAGTGGTTTTCTGTAAGGGTAAGGTGGTGGAAGGCATCCTGGAAGAGATTAGAAGGAGATTTTTCACTGTGAACCTTCTAATAATTTTCAATTTTTAATTACCTATAAAAGAAACTAAATGAATAGATTAAAAAATTTTAAATACTTAATGTCTTCTGTACAAAAGTTTCAGATAATGCAGACATAAGATTGATTAAACAGCACAGAAAAGTTAAAAATACAAAGAAAGTATTATTGTGAAAGACCTATACTTTCAAAAGAAGCAAAAGAAATTGGATGATACTAATAAAAGATACATGAGAAATAAAAAACTAATCAGAAAAACACCAAGAAAGCCAAGCAAAAAAGGAATTTCAAAACGGAAGGGTTTGTCATCAGTGTCAAAAACTGCAGAGACCAAGGAAGGTGAGAAAAGAAATATACATATATATATTTGTAGATATAATTAGCAGATCAGTAATGATATTGAAAAGAACAAGTGTAATCCATTTATCCTAGGATTGGGGATGAAAAGGAGAGGAGAGAAGCCAAACTATGACACTGAACGGCAGAAGGGGGTGAGACAATGAAGACACCATTCTAGTAAAAAAGTCTGGCAGAATCAAAAAGCAAGAGTGAAAATGGAAGCTTGAGAATTCTAGCAGCATTTAAACAAGGTTATCAAGCTCTAGCATATGATAATTAGACAGAGGCATGACTGTATCAATAGTGAGAAGCTGAAACATACTACCAGAAAGGTCATTTAAAATAAAAAATTTTTCAATATATTAAATAATAACTTCATTCAAAATAATACACAATTTGCTAAAGAAAACCAGACATTAGTCAATGAATACAAAAACTACCAATGACATCAAGTAAAAGAAAATAAGTCCTTTCAATCAAAAATACTCTTAACAATAAGCAGCCTATTTCATATGTAATGAGGACCTGCAACTGATAATTCATAGTATTCTGGAAACAGGTATCAAGGCAAATCTCACAAGTAACAGAGGCACATCATCTAAGGATCTTTTTCACATTAAGAATCCTATTAGAAAGAAAACACTAAAAGGTAATTGAATTTCCCTCAGTTATCTTCATCTCTGTCAGCTCCTGCTACAATAACTTACTCTCCAGAGCAGAGATAACTCAATTCTGTCCAGCAAGCATATGTTATGAATCTCCAAAGCAAACTTGTCTAAATCATTCTGGTCTTCTATCAAGGTTGCCTGTGGATATGAACTCTGACAGAGAGCAAACAAATTTATTTTTATCTTTTCAATAATTCACTTCTTTATGCTTTGATAGAGGAAATCACGAGATAAATATATGATCTGCAGTTATTCTTATGTTATAAAGTTGGCTGAAATGGTTTCCATGACTTAAATAAAAGACTTAATGAATAATCCTTCTTAAACACAAAGAAAACGGTATCAAAAAATACAAGTGGTAAATTACCTGAAGTTTCAATTTGTTTATACTGTTATCAGATCCTTATTATGATCTCACAAATGCTATTTCAACTATTTCATTTTTGAAGCTTTACAGTAAAACATGTTTTATAAAATGCTAGAAAATTGAATTTTTAAAAAAGATATCAACAAAATAAATAGTTCATATGAGAAAATGCATTTCTTATCTGTATTCTAAGCCAGGTGGCATTTTATAACAGAAAAGCATTAAAAGACTATATAATAGAGTCAGAAACTCTATGAGTTTGAGTTTCTTAAGTTGGAGTAGACATAGATCAATGTTATTCAGAACAAAAAACGATCCAGATTCAAATTGTTACTGAATATAATCCTTTCAGTCATAATCCCTTTCCTTTAATATAGGTTAAAATTCTCAAAGATTCTCGCTTAGCTATTTACAACCTTTAAATTCTACATTAGTAGTCACAATAATAGCAACAATGATAATCACTAACACACTTCATAATGTGTTTTAATCCACATTATGTAATTTTACTCTCCACAATAAATCTTTTATTAACATTTCATTATATCCATTTCATAGAAGGGAAATTAAGACTCAGAGAGGTTCAGTGAATTTTGTCTAATATTTTCCAGCTAATAAATTGTGAAGCCTAGAACCTGAACATGTTTTTGGAAACCATGTACCTTCTATCACATTATAACACACTGTTTCAAAATTAAGTTACCCTTAAATAGCAGAGAAAATCTAAAATATATAGCCAACAATGTGCCTTGTAATTTTATGTAAAGTGTGCTAACCTGTATTTCATAAATCAAATGGCTTATTCCTTCATTTCAAGCACAATCAGCATGTTTTTGGATTGAAGACCTAAAGCAACCAATCGTAGTAATTTGAGATACTATTATTAACCTATCACTCCTGCAAATAATAGGCTGAAAATAATTCTACCATGGCCCTTCTCATTAATAATCCATATTGTTTCCATAGAGAACCAGCCTTACTACTTTTAATCAGAAGAAAAAGAAATCAAATGTGTGGACCCTAATTAGTACTCATTTACTGAATAATTACTTACTAAGCATCTACTATGTATAGGCAATGTACCAGGCTCTACGCCACACAGAGTTCTTACCTTCATGAAGCACACAAAAGAACCAGGCAGGAAATAATCAGGGTTTTAAATATATAATTACAAACAATTATTAAGTGCTATGAGATATAACCCAAAGATCTGATTTAGATTTACATTGAGTGATTGGTGGGGGTAAAGGATGAGAGGAAGAGAAGTCTTCTGTGTAAAAGTGACACCTGAAGGAAAATCTAAAAGATGAGTAGAAGATGAATAAAAGGGTATTGTGACTAGGAGCAAAGGTAAAAGGAGAATGAGGTTTTGTGGGTGATATTAAGGATTGTAGGTTTAACCTAAGAGCAATGGGAAGCAACTGGATGTTTCTATGCATGAACAACATATACTAAATTACAGAATGACTGCACTGGCTATTCTGTGTAAAAGAAAGAAAATATAGGTAGGGAAGAAAAATAAGACAAGAGATTACTCCAAGTGTTTTGAACTACAGATGTGATGGTTAAGATAACAAAAAACAATGTTGATAACAAATGTTTTTGGAGGTAAAATAAACAGAACTTGATGATGGACAGATACTAAGTGTGGAATAAGGGAAAAAATGGGTAATGGGTGATTTGTGTAAGTAAGTAAATGGATGTGGTATTTACTCAGATGGGGAAAAAATGGAGGAGTAGATAACGGGAATATACAGTTTTAGAAAGTCTCCCCCCAAAAGTGGGGCTTCTTATAAGAAATTTCAAGTGGCAATTACAAGTATACAGTGGTATTACACAGGTTTGAAGCTCAGAAAAGAAGTCACAAAGACAAAAACCAGAAAGTTTTAGATAATAAACAAATACTAACAAAATAGGGGGAAGAGGTCCTCAGAAATATTGGGTCGAAGTAAAAAAAAAAAAATACTATATATAATTACCTTAAGACAATTTTCCATTCACAGAAAAATGATACATTCTAGCCCAGCTCCTGATTACAGGCAGTAAACATGAGACAAAGAATTGTACCAAATTCCCTATTTTTCCTCTTTTTCAGATAATTAGCTAATCTTTATATATTACTTACATGTGAATTACTTTGACCCTAAACAAGGCAGTGAAGAATGAGTGCTTTACCTCCTACAGCTATCTATCTTCATGTACCAATAATGTGAAGAAAGATGTAGACTCATTAATTAGAAAAAAAAGAGGTCCTTGTTTATTAGAACTACCCTTTACATCTCTGCTTGCAAACTCAACGTATCAGTTCAGTTGGCTAAAGGATATTATTATTCAGGCTAAGTTTACAGTTCCATCTCTGACTGAGAGCTAAGTATCCCCTAAAAAGCAACTTCATGACCACAGATTGCACCACTAATTCCCAGAAGCTAGCCTATAAATAAGCAATAGATGTAAAAATGAAAGCCACATCAAAAAATATTTGAAAGTTTCAGTATGAACTCCAATGAAAAAAAATTGCCTTACCTGAATATCTTATTAACTAGAGGGCAGTGATATTTATATGTGCAGAGAGACCCTTTTGTGGTTAAAAATCCCAGGTTTCAGGTATAACATAGGAAACATAGTGACACAGAAAAGTCAAATCTAAGAAGCTAAATTTTCTTTGTTTTTTTTTTTGTTGTTGTTTTGTTTTTTTTTTGAGACAGAGTCTCACTGTGTCACCCAGGTTGGAGTGCAGTGGTAAAATCTCAGCTCACTACAACTTCCACCTCCTAGGTTCAAACAATTCTCCTGCCCTAGCATCTTGAGCAGCTGGAACTACAGGTGTGCGCCACCACACCCAGCTAATTTTTTTTTTATTTTTAGTAGAGAAGCGGTTTCCCCATGTTGGCCAGGCTGGTCTCAAACTCCTGATCTCAAGTGATCCACCCGCCTCAGTCTCCCAAAGTGCTGACATTACAGGTGTGAGCCACCACATCCAGCTAGAAGTTAAATTTTCAACCACAATACAATTTCAAGAGTTGTATTTTTAAAATAGCATTGTCAGGTATGTCAAAGCAAAATGTCAAGTTTTTTTAATAAGATTCACTACCTTCTACAGCATACGTAAGAAACTATCAATAACTATAAAAAACCATCAATAACTATAAAGGTACTTATGTCCAGCAGTTGTAAAAATTACTTTTAAACACATTTCTGTATAACTTTTCCAACCAGAGCAATGATAATTGGGACACAAAGTGCCAAAGTAAAAATTATTTGTGCAATTTAACAAATACAGGAACAGAGGTAATAATATCAACAGAGGATCTTTTAAACTGCTCAGTATCATCAACGGGTCTCTTCTGAATTCAAAGGTTTACTCACTGATGTTTCCAAGGTTTATGAAGGTACTCATTTAGAAGAGCTCATCGTTATATAATGATACCCTATCTAGCCCATTTCTTATCATTAAGGAAGTGAAATCATTTTTTACTCAATTCTTCTTGTGCACCTCAAAGAGAGGCAGTATACTGTAGTGATTAAAAGAGCAGAACATAAAGTTTTGAGTTGAAATCACTGAGCAATTTATTAATCAATCTTTGTCTTTTCTTCATCTGTAAAACAGAGATAATAAATAATGCCCACCTGGCTCCTGGGTTATTTATTGTAAGGATTAAATGAATCAATGTATACCTGACCCATAAAATGTATGTAATAAATCATAGCTACTATTAATGCTATTAGTATCCCCATCCTCAATGTCTGAGTATCCAGTAAGGGCCAGGCCTTGGAAGTAATCCTTAAAGAACAATGACTACGGATTCTCAAAGTTCTAAGATAGTCCAGATACATTAACATGTTAATGATTATATTACAGGAATAAAAAATAATGTGGTCACAATCGTTTGAACTAAAAAAAAAAAAAAAACCTTTAGCTGTCTAAAGGGACATCAATGTCCTAATCAAAACAAAAATATAATGTAAGGTAAAAGTTTACCATTTTTCCTCCAAAGTAAGATTTTCATGTCATGTTCTCTCCTCAGAAAATTCCTTAACTTAGTCACCTGATAACCAAATTTCACATTTACTGGCAAGAATGAAGCACCAAAAAATTCCTGAATATAGCAAAATATTTACTGCCAAAAAATTATGCTATGATTACAATTCTACTGGACAAGACGTGTAAAGGGGAGAAAACAGCAACATCCATAAAAAGCATCAAAGAATATTACCAAGCTACAAAACGGAAAAAACCAAAGAGATTCCTACTTAATAAGCAAAATAATGAGTGGTTCTTTTCCAATATATCATATACACATTTAGGAGGAAACACAAAAACACACAGAAACATTATGTTTTTGAAAGGCTACAAAGAAAACCATAGTTTTTTGGGTGATTTTTGGTTTTGTTTTGAGATAGGGTTTTGCTCTGTCACCTGGGCCATGGTACAGTGGCCTGATTATAGTTCACTGCAGTCTCAACCTCCTGGGCTCAAACAATCTGCCTACCTCGGCCTCCCAAGCAGCCAAGACTACAGGCATGTGCCACCAAGCCCAGCTAATTTTTAAATTTTTGTAGAATGGGGTCTTGCTATATTACTCAGGCTGATCTCAAATTCCTGGGTCATGCAATCCTCCTGCCTCGGCCTCCCAAAGGGCTGGGATTATAGGCATGAGCCACCGCATCCAGCCACAGTTCTTTATAATTCAATTATAAAATGTTGTTGATATGATAATCTGTACCATAAAGAAACATAATCAATGACGTCTCAGTTCATCAGCCATTGTCTGTCTATACAAGGCACTGTTTGCTTACACACAGGTAGAGAAGGAAAGTTGGCACATTATATTATTCTGTCTTATGTTCAGGAGGCCACTTTCCTTACAATTTTTCCTGTGAAGAGGATTTCAGGAAGTCGGAAAAATTACTAAACAAAAGGAAATGACAAGCAAAAAGTCCAGGAGATTGATTTTCAAACTTTGGTCTTTTTGCCTAGGTAACTGTAACATGGCAAAGTATAATGAAATCTATTCTTTTAAATTTATGTTTTAACAATATTTGTTTAATAAGGGAAGTAAATTTTTCTGCAAGCCCAAAGATGTAATACAGATAAAATCATGTGGCATATCCCTATTCAAAGTATTGCCTAAGATACCATAAGTGACAACCTAAAGCAATGAGGTTTGAACATATCATTTTTAGTTTGATGAAATTAGGGAGGAGTTAAAGGGATTTACAATGCTAACAGTGAAACAGAGACATTTGTATTAAATCAATGAATACAATTATCACATTTTCCCCATACAACACCAAAGATACAAGGCACAGAAGGATCTCTGGGTAAATGTGAAATAAACTTTGATCATTTGTGGCTGCTGATGGAGATCAGATGAGCATGCTCCTAACAAAAATATTCAATTATTTGTGAGCCAGTCTGATAGTTTAGAGGTGTGCTATTCAAGAATCATCAATCAACATTTCTAATGCGAGTTAAGTACCACTTCTTTACACTCCACAGTGAGATAAGTATAGAAATTGATAGAAATTGAGATAATTTAGAAAGGTTTTACCAAGTAGACATGGCCACAGCATCCAACCACATAATCAGTGGACTTATCTCAATAAAGTTTACGTCTTACTGAATTCCCTTTATGTGGATACTACTCATGTACAGTAGAAATACATTATGTCTAATATTTCAAGAATAGTTTATAATTTGTAACTCAAATGTAAGTACTTATTTATATAACATTTTTACAATTATTTTAATGAAAGCTATTATTTTAAATTTATGTTTTAACAGTATTTGCTTAATATGGGAAGTAAATTTTCATTATCTAGTTTTAATGATGTTTACAATTAGAAAACAAACTTCACTAGACTCATTTGACAAAAAAGACACTTTTCATAATGTATCAATAGTAGCAAACAAATCATAACTGAAGTAATTACAAGAAAAGGTTCCAATCTAACTAAAATTTTATATCCTAAATTTCAACTAATAGGAGGAATGAGTTCAAGAAATATATTGTACAGCATGGTGACTCTAGTTAATACCAATGTATTGTATTCTTAAAAATTGCTGAGAGTAGATTTCAGTGTTCTCAACACAGAAAAATGGTATGTGAGGTAATGCATACATCAATTAGCTATATTTAGCCATAATGTATACATACTTCAAAACATGTTGACATATTTAATTTTTGCTCATTAAAATATTTTTTTTCCAAAAGAATTTAAGCCAGTTATAGTCTAAACTAAGAATTGCTAATATAATGAGTTCAGTTTTGAGAAACAAGGCCATCCGCATTCACCTAACAAGCAAGGTTAAAAACTGAGACACCAGAGTCAATATTATTTCACCGTTTGTTTCAGGAAATCCTACCCCAGGAAAATAAGATTGCAAAGAACAAATAACTTCACTGTTTGCTTCAGGAACACCAATGTATTTGAACAATAACCTGCTTATTTAGACAGTCTCATTTTCAGAATAGTAAGTTACTCAGGCAAAAATTTCATGTATCAACTGTTTACTAATCAACACTTACATCAGAACTGTTGTCTCACTTTCTCCCAATTGTAAAATCTTCTATGACAAATTTATACCCAACCCCAATCAGACCTCGTATTGAAAGACCTAAGATGTAAAACACTTGAGTTCATACCTAGAAACTCTATAAATACCCACCCCAACCTCTCACCCTGAGATCCTTCTAAGATACTGTCAAGGTTGCATTCTCATTTAGTGCAGTATATAATCAACTTAGCTTTGCCAGGCTATTCTGGTGGTGTTCCTGAACTGTTGAGAGATGGCAGTAGTTGTGTAGCCATAAATAATTAAGAATTAAAACGCAAGTGTGGCTGTGTGAAAAGATGTAATAAATAAAATAATAAAAATTTAAACAGTTTAAATAAAACTGCAAAGAAAATGTTCAAAGTCCAATGAAATATTGGAAAGAAAACTGAAGAAGCCAACAAAACCAGATGTTTAATATTTCACATAAAATCTACATTGTTTGGTGCACTTATAAAATACCACATCGGGTTGCCAAAATTTAAATATATTTTATTTGTATGTTTTATGTGTGTGCACAATTGCCAAGTGTTAGTGAAAGACTACATCATAAGCATTTTCTTCAAAATGTTGGTGAGTTATGGCAACAAATGTAGTTCAGGTAACACTTTCCAATGAGACCAGAACTGAATGTATTCAGCAACTGATTAATGAACATATACTAATAGAACCCAAAAACCAGCTAAGTAGTTTTCATTACAACTTGAAGACTGCATTGATATTGCTAAGAGGACATTTCGTTTCTAAGAATAAGTGATATTCGAACACGACGATATGAAGGAAAAATCCTTATGTTTTTTAGATGCACTAATGACAAACACAACTACATTACTCTGAAGACCATACACCCATGAAGAATTATACTGTGAGCAAATATGCTTTGGAGTTTAACTGTCGTTTAGGAAATGTTCTGATGATATAGCTCCAACACTGAAGCAAACATGGCGGGGTGGTTAAGATTTAAGAGGTGGAACCAGTTTCCTTTATCAACAAAGTCCTGATAACAACAACAACAACAACAACAACAACAACAACAACAACAAAATCACCTACAGTGTATTAGTGACGACATAAAATTGCTAATTAGGCTGGGCATGGTGGCACACACGTCTGTAATCCCAGCACTTTGGGAGGCCGATGCAGATGGATCACGAGGTCAGGAGTTCAAGACCAACCTGGCCAAGATGGTGAAACCCTGTCTCTTCTAAAAATACAAAAATTAGCTGGGTGTGGTGGTGGGCACCATCCCAGCTACTAGACAGGCTGAGGTAGAGAATTCCTTGAACCGGGGAGGAGGAGGTTGCAGTGAACCGAGATCACACCACTGCACTCCAGCGTGGGCAACAGAGCAAAACTCCGTCTCAAAAAAGAAAAAAAACAGGCCGGGCGCGGTGGCTTAAGCCTGTAATCCCAGCACTTTGGGAGGCCGAGACGGGCGGATCACGAAGTCAGGAGATCGAGACCATCCTGGCTAACACGGTGAAACCCTGTCTCTACTAAAAATGCAAAAAAGTTAACCAGGCATGGCAGCGAGCGCTTGTAGTCCCAGCTACTTGGGAGGCTGAGGCAGAGAGAATGGCGTGAACCCGGGAGGCGGAGCTTGCAGTGAGCCGAGATCGCGCCACTGCACTCCAGCCTGGGCGACTGAGCAAGACTCCATCTCAAAAAAAATATATATATATAGCTAATTAAATTAAAGTTATCCCTCCAGGATTTCCTTATTATCTATTTTCACTGTCTACATTCATTTTAGTTTTTTAGTAACATACACTAATAGGATAAACAATAAAAGTACATGAAAACTGAACCATGCTACATTGGTCAACAGGTTGAAAAAATAAAATAGCAGAAAGAATTAGGGGAAATGTATTGCTTAATATAATACCATGCAATTTAAGAAGTACAAATGGATTCCCTGCTTTTATAGCTCATTGTCAAGTAAAATTTTCTTTCCCTCACAAAAGGCAAAAGAAAAGCTATGTTATATTATAATATAAAGCAGGTATCTTTAATTCTACAGTCTTAATCTATTATCTGCCATGTACCTTTTTAAGGGATAGGAATGATGAAGGGGGAAAAAAGCACTATTTACATAGTAAAGAATCCAGAACAAATGGGATCTAACTAAAGAGCTTCTGCACAGCAAAAGAAACTACCATCAGAGTGAACAGGCAACCTACAGAATGGGAGAAAATTTTTGCAATCTACTCATCTGACAAAGGACTAATATCCAGAACCTACAAAGAACTCAAACAAATTTACGAGAAAAGAAAAAACAACCCCATCAAAAAGTGGGCAAAGGATATGAACAGACATTTCTCAAAAGAAGACATTCATACAGCCAACAGATATATGAAAAAATGCT
>NW_016805059.1:7672790-7680550 GCF_001698545.2 Rhinopithecus bieti | reverse complement strand
AAAAAAAAAAAAAAAAAAAAAAAAAAGAGATCCAAATGTGAAATCTAAATTTCTTCATTTTTTTAGTAACTTCAAAATACTAAAAAGTTACTAAACTGCTTTTATCTTCCTACTTAAACCTCTTAATTGGTAAAACACCAAAAAAAGTAGATACTGACCATGGAATCATATATTTACATTCTTCTTATCAAATAATCATTTATAGGTGCACATGCATAGTATAACTCTAGATAAATATACTACACAATTGTATGAGATACTTCATAAAGTTTTGAGCCAAAACATTTGTAATTCTATTTATTAAACCATCCTATCTCACCTTCAAGATTTGGCAAAATATGTCTAACAGATGAACAGAGATACATTCATATTTCTAAACACAAAGATGCTACATCCAGCAACTCTCCAACTTACTATATTAAGTAACTGCTATGTGAAAAGCACTACGCTGGGAGATATGGGGGATATAAGTGTTTCCCTGAAAGTTTAGGATTAAAATAGGAGACTAAGACATGGAAGCAAAAAACTACAAAGAAAAGCATACACATATTATTATTAATGGAAGTTCAAAAATACCATAAGACTGGTTGAAATGGAAAAAAAGGAGGGTTATGATAAAAAGGATGAGGCGAGTATTTAAGTGATATCACCAGTTGTTACCTAGAATAAACTTTCTTTGCTGGTGACCTAAAGTAGTTATTTAAATCAGAGGACAACTCCTGTAAGCACGAAAAGTTGGCGAATCTGAAGAGTATAAATATTTCCTTTACTCTGAAGGTCATTTTTCCTGCTTGTTAAAATGATTTCCTACTCCATTTATAAACGAACTATAATCTAGACAGACTTCCAAGCCTATAAAATATTATCTAAGGAAAAATATTCATATTAACTCTAGCCTCAAATATCAAATTAAGGTGTAGAGAATCAGCCAGTATAATATAATGTTTACTGGCACATAAAAAGCATTCCACAAATATTAGTAACTATTTTATAAACTCCAATAAGACGAAGAAGCAAATGCTAAATAAAAAACTCACACTCTTAAATCTGATAGAATTCCCAGGGATTGTATCATTTTATCCATTAAACAAATATTTACTGATCTAGTAAGTATATACTTCACTAGGCACTGAAAAGTACAAAAAAAAAAAAAAAAAGACAAGCATGTTTTCAACTCTTACACTAGTATGAGAAATAATGACATGCAAATAAAGAAAGTACTTTCTAAGTTGTTAGTTATGAAATCAATGTTAAAAGGGCTAAGACAGAGAATCTCCTGTACCAGGAAAACACCCTGGTAGGGTGGTCAAGAAGGCTTCTGAGCAGGTAACTAAGAAGAACGTAAAAGTTAATTTTTACCTTATACACTGTTGGTGGGAGTGTAAATTAGTACAGCCATTACGGAAAAAGAGTATGGAGGTTCCTTTAAACATTAAGAGAACTACCAAATGATGCAGCAATCCCACTACTGGGTACATAGCCAAAGGAAATAAAATCAACATGCCAAAGAGATATCTGCATTACCATGTTTATTGCAGCACTATTCACAATAGCCGAAGATGGAATCAACCTAAGGATTCATCAATACCTGAATGGATAAAGAAAATGTGGTATACATATGCAATGGTATATTATTCATCCCTAAAAAATGAAATCCTGTCATTTGCAACAACATGGATAGACCTGGAAGACATTATGTTAAGTAAAATAAGCCAGGTACGAAAAGACAAACACCAAATGACCCCACCATATGTGAAACCTAAAAAAGCTGATTTCAGAGAAGTACAGAATAGAATAGTAGTTACTAGAGGCTGAAGAGGGTAGGCGGAAAGTGGAGACATGGAGAGATTGGTCAACAGGCACACAATTACTGTTGGATTGAAGAACTAAGTATGTTCTAATGAACAGTAGGGTGACTGTGGTTAACAATATTGTATTGTACATTTCAAAATAGCTAGAAGAGAGGATTTGAATTTAATTGTACATTTTGAAATAAGTAAAATAGTATAATTGGATTGTTTGTAACAGATGAATGCTTGAGGGGATGGATATCCCATTTTCCATGATGTGATTATTTCACATTGCATCTCCGTATCAAAATATTTCATGTACTCCATCAATATATATGCCTACCTTTAGGAGGCCGAGGCGGGTGGATCACGATGTCAGGAGTTTGAGACCAGCCAGACCACCATGGTGAAACTCTCACCTCTACTAAAAATACAAAAATTGGCCAGGTGTGGTGGTGTGCACCTATAATCCCAGCTACTCAGGGGGTTGAGGCAGGAGAATCGCTTGAACCTGGGAGGCAAAGGTTGCAGTGAGCCAAGATCACATCACTGCACTCCAACCTGGGCAACAGAGTGAGATTCCATCTCAAAAAAATAAAAATAATTATATACACACACACACATATATATGTTATACCCACTAAACTTAAAAATTAAAAAAAGTCTGTTGTTGTCATCCAGATGAAAGACAGTTATCAGATCTAAAGTGAGTGAAATGATGTAAGAAGTATATAATTTCAAGAGAAAACATAAAGATTGAATTCCCAGGACATTTGAATGCATGGCTAAGAGGAAAACAAAGAATTCAAGGATGACTCTTATCTTTATGATTTGGAAGGTTAGGGTAAATGAAAATCAAGAATTCTTTTTGAAATATTAATTATCATGCAATGAAGATGATACAAGTTGAGTATTCCTTACCCAAAATACTTGGGGCCAGAAGTGTTTTGTATTTTGGATTTTGGGATATTTGCATTATATTTACTGCTTGAGCATCCCTAATCTAAAAATCCAAAATCCAAAATGCTCCATTGAGTATTTCCTTTAAAATTCATGTCAGCACTCAGAAAGTTTTAGATTTTGGAGCATTTTGAATTTCAGAGTTTTGAATTAGCAATACTCAACCCATAGCAGCTCACATTTATTGAGTGTTCACTATATGCCAGACACTGTTCCAAATGGATCTTACTTCTCACAACTGCATTACAACCCTTAATTTCACAAATAAGAAAACTGAGGGCTAAGAAGTTACTCAAAAAGGTTAAAAATTTGAAACGTGTTAGTAAAAATACCAAAACTTAGGTTGTTTGAATCCAGAGCCCTTGCTCTTAACAATCCAGTTACACAGTACTGTGATGTTTGTGAGACAGCCAAGTACATATATAAAATTAGGTTGAACATGTATGGCACTCAGAAAAAGAATTTGAACTAAAGTTTCTGATTTTTAAATTAGAATATTATAACATGTAAGAGCTATGGAAACAGACTGAATCAACTAGCAAATCTAAACAAAAAGAGAAGGTGTAGGATAAAGTCCCAAGGAAATCCAGTATGTAAACACAATAGAGAAAAAGAAAAAAATGCAATGGAGAAGGAGTGATTAAGAGAGCGAATAAGATTCTGCTGATGGTCAGGAAAGGGAGAACAGTCAACAGCATCAGATACTGAGATGAGGTTTATGAAAATGAAAAAAAAAAAGATAAACATTGGCTTTGGTTACACTGAGGTCAATGGTTCCCATTGAGAAGTTTCAAGGGAGGGTGGTGGTGGTGGTGGTGGTGGTGGTGAAGGAAACAGATTCCCTTGAAGCCAGGTCGCCATGAGGAAGCTCAGACAAAAGAGAGACAATATATGAAGGAAGCTGACAAAGATTTACCATTAGACTGACAGCAAAGTACTATATTGAGTCAACCAATTCAAAAGCTAATCTCATTTGGAAATACCCCCACAGACACAACCAGAAATAATCGTTACTCTGGGTACCCCATAGCCCAGTCAAGTTAACACATGAAATTAACCACCAAAGTTTTTTTTCCACATTTTGGCTATTGTGAATAGTCTGCTATGAACGTGTACATACATGTATTTGTCTGAGTAACAACTTTCAAATCTTTTGGGTATATATATAGAAGTGATATTGCTGGGTTGCATGGTAACTCTATGTTTAAGTTTTTGAGAAAACAGTTTATGCGAAACTGTTTTTCATAACAGCTACACCATTTTACATTCCACCAACAGCATATGAAGGTTCCATCTTCACCAATGTTCGTCATTGTCTTTTTACCTTAGCCATTCTAGTGGGTGGTTGTGGTTTGGATTTGCAGTTTCCTAAATGTGTCCAAATAATATCAAACATATTTTCATGTCTTTGTTGGCAATTTGTATTTCATTTTTGGAGAAAAATCAACTCAAGTCCTTTGCTCATTTTTTAATTGGATTGTCTTTTTGTTTTTAAATGGGAAGAGTTATTACATATTCTGAACATAAGACTTCAGTATATAAGTGATATAATATTTTCAAATCTCAGGCTGGGCACTGTGGTTCATGCCTGTAATCCCAGCACTTTGGGAGGCCAAGGAGGGTGGATTGCTTGAGCTCAGGAGTTCGTGACCAGCTAGGCAACGTTACAAAACTCTCTCTCTACCAAAAATACAAAAAAAAAAAAATCAGCTAGGCATGGTGGCACATGCCTGGAGTCCCAGTTACTCAGGAGGCTGGAGGCAAAAGGATTGCTTAAGCCTAGGAGGTCAAGGCTGCAATGAGCCACAATCTCACCACTGCACTCCAGCCCAGGTGACAGAGAGAGAGAGAGAAACCTTGTATCAAGTAAAAAAAAATTTTGCAAATCTTATACTGTAGACTGTCTTTTCACTTTCTTGATAAAAGTAAAATATCTTGTGATGCACAAAATTTTTAATTTTGATGACATCCAATTATCTTTTTTTTTTTTTTTTTTTTTGAGACAGAGTCTCACTCTGTCGCCCAGGCTGGAGTGCAGTGGCCGGATCTCAGCTCACTGCAAGCTCCGCCTCCCGGGTTTACGCCATTCTCCTGCCTCAGCCTCCCAAGTAGCTGGGACTACAGGCACCCGCCACCTCGCCCGGCTAGTTTTTTGTATTTTTTAGTAGAGACGGGGTTTCACCGTGTTAGCCAGGATGGTCTCAATCTCCTGACCTCATGATCCGCCCGTCTCGGCCTCCCAAAGTGCTGGGATTACAGGCTTGAGCCACCGTGCCCGGCCCAATTATCTAATTTTTATTTTCTTCTTCATGCTCATAGTATTCTAAGAAACTATTTCCAAATCCAAAGTCATAAAGGTTTACCACTATGTTTTCTGATAAGAATTTTATGGTTGTCATCACTGATGGGCTGATACTCTGCTAAAAACAATGGACAATTAAGTAATTAACAATTTAATCAAAAATATTTGCATTGTTACTACCCTTCTATTTTATATCATGTCATTTTATTATTTAAGCAGATTGTATTTAACAATATTATGTAAGGTAAAGAACAGAAAAGCAAAGTAGATTTGGGAAATAAGGCCAGTAAATACTTAAAACTGCCTAAATAATCATACACCATGCATCCGTTGGTCAAATCAGAATCTCAATAAGGGACCTGAAATATAACATATACTATAATTTTAAATAAACCCACAAGTGAAAACTATATCCAGGTTTCTATTGGTTGCTTATATATGAACCCATTAATATTTTAAAGAATGGCCATTTGAGATATTAAAACTAGTGAGCTGGCCGGGCGCGGTGGCTCAAGCCTGTAATCCCAGCACTTTGGGAGGCCGAGATGGGCGGATCACGAGGTCAGGAGATCGAGACCATCCTGGCTAACATGGTGAAACCCCATCTCTACTAAAATACAAAAAAACTAGCCGGGCGAGGTGGCGGGTGCCTGTAGTCCCAGCTACGTGGGAGGCTGAGGCAGGAGAATAGCGGGAACCCGGGAGGTGGAGCTTGCAGTGAGCTGAGATCCCGCCACTGCACTCCAGCCTGGGCGACAGAGCGAGACTCTGTCTCAAAAAAAAAAAAAAAAAAAAAAAAAAACAAACAAACAAACAAACTAGTGAGCTGTAGGTATATGCTTATATTACAAAGAACGACATTACCTACAAGAAGTGCTTAAAGTAATGGAGAATAAAGAGCACTGAATTATAGGCATAATACTCTCTTTAGACAGATACGTGACTTGGTGATATCAGTAAACACCTTCCAAAAACACTATCTACATCAAAAAGCATCCCTCATATAATTGCTTTACAGTTTCTTAAATAAAGTACTGTAAAAGAAAAGACATAGATTTATTTATTCTTTTTGTTTCTCTTTTTATTGAGACAGGGTCTCATGCTATTGCCTCAGCTGGAGTGTAGTGGAACCATCATGGCTCACTGCAACCTTGACACCCTGGACTCAAGAGCTGGGATGACAGATGCATGCCACCATGCTCAGTGAATTTTTTTTTAATTTTTTTGTATAGATGGTGTCACCCTATGTTGCCCAGGCTGGTCTCAAATTCCTGGACTAAAGTGATCCTCCTGCCTTGACTTCCCAATGTGTTGGGATTACAGGTGTGAGCCAACACATCCAGCCTATTTATTCTATTTAAAATTACTCTGCTATGTTATAATCAAAGACTCATTAAATAATGATGGTAATCAGTTCAACTTGTAGATCTGTGTAACTGCTTATATCTATGCTTAAAAAGAGAAAACAGGTGTCTGAAATTACATATCTTTAAAAATAATCTAGTAAGATATTCTAAGAAAACAAAATGTAGGCCTGGCACAGTGACTCCCACCTGTAATCCCAGTACTTTGGGAGACTGAGGTGGGCAGATCACGAGGTCAAGAGATTGAGACCATCCTGACCGACATGTTGAAACCCTGTCTCTACTAAAAATACAAAAATTAGCTGGGCATGGTGGTGTGTGCCTGTAGTCCCACCTACTCGGGAGGCTGAGGCAGGAGAATTGCTTGAACCCAGGATGCGAAGGTTGCAGTGAGCCGAGATCACACCACTGCACTCCAGCCTGGGCAACAGAGCGAGACTCCATCTCAAAGAAAAAAAAAAGAAAAAAAAAATCTAAATACCTTCTAAACTACCAGAAGGAAGCCACTCAGTGTGATTACATATCTGATATACATCAGATTCACATTTAAATAAACAAGTAAGATTAATATTTTGATTCCTTTTTAAGATTGATGAAAGCAAACCATTCACAGTATATAACTGCTGAACTCAGCCTATATAATTGTACTCTGAAAGAATTAAAAATATGTGGAAGTCTTACATTTTACGCATGAGGAAACACAAATGAACAGAAAAGGCCAACAAATTTTTCAGCAGCTGGAAATGCTAAATTTAATTACTGAAGAGAAATCATGCAGAGAAGTTGGCTGCTGAACATGATTTAGAAAGAATGCAGGAAGTCATGTAAAAGTATGAAGAAATTTTACAGTATCCAATAATACAAAACTTAGAATTCAAAAATATATGGATAATACACATGATCCTGAAAAAATCTATAGATTAGGAATACATTACAGTTTTAGACCCAAAGCAACAACAAAATATTTTTTAAATATTTAAACCTAGACCGTTAATATAACAGAAGTTATGAATTAATATTAAATATGAAACAAAATAGGTAACACTATTTGTCTTTAATTAGACAGAAAAAACAATCAAAACACTAAATGAATATCTAAGAATAAAACTTGTTGAAAGGAATATCTGTTGGAGAATTATATTTTCTTCTTCATAACAAATCTCTGACATAAGAATTTTATTTATACAACTTGTGATTTCAATTCTTAGAATTTATATATATACATCTATATAAATATATAATATATACAAGCACACACTATACAAGTACATACACATGAATAATATTTCCTTGTATGGAAAACTTAACTTTTTATGTGTTCATCCATTGATAGAAAAGGTATTT
>NW_016805059.1:7622787-7671171 GCF_001698545.2 Rhinopithecus bieti | reverse complement strand
AACCACATATATATAAATATATATAAAACCAATAAAAATTGTTAAAATGTTTTTATATATATAAATATATAAAACCACAGAGAAACAAGAAAAAAGTATATATATATAAAACCACGGAAATTCTAGAATACACAAGAGAACACTTAAATAATCTTGAAATGTAAAATAATTTACTAAACTTAAAAATAAGGAAAGCTATAATAAAGGAAAACTTTAAATTAAATTGTATTACAATTTAAGAGACTATAAATCTATAATACAAATCATGATAAAAGAAAGTTCTGGGGGAAAATATTACAACAAATAAAACAGGAAAAAACCCTTATCATATAAAGTCATATAAAAATCAGTAAGAAAATCGCTAACACAGATTTTGTTTTAATGAGCAAAGGAAACAAATAGACGTTAAAAACATTAAAACTATCATGATTATAATGAAGCAGTGTTCATTCTCACTAGAAATTAAATGCAATGCGAACTGTAAACAAGAGTCTACATGCTTTTATTTATCAAACTGAAAATTATTCAATTATCGCAATGGAACACAGAAACAAGAAAAAAGTATAAAGTTTCTCAAAATTCATTCTCTGATCCTAGATTTTCACTTAAAAGACTTTAGTCAACTAAAAAATCAGAAACGTAAATAAAGATTTCTGAACACTAAATTCCTCAAAGCTTTATTTACAAAAGCAAAATATACATAATTTAAATGTGTAAGAATGAAGACTGATAAAATAAATAAGTACATATTTATATTGGAAATATAAATAGCTGTTACAAATCACATTTTCAAAAATTTTCACAAATGGCAAATTGCTAGCAATACATTATTTTATTGTCAGATTTTAAAGAAGCATGCATATGACTCTAATTTAGTGAATGGGTAGATTCAGTTAATAAGTTAAATGAGTATATGTGTATAAAACAAAAAGAAAATAGGGGGCCGGGCACGGTGGCTCACGCCTGTAATCCCAGCACTTTGGGAGGCCGAGACGGGCGGATCACGAGGTCAGGAGATCCAGACCATTCTGGCTAACATGGTGAAACCCCATCTCTACTAAAAAATACAAAAAACTAGCTGGGCGTGGTGGTGGGTGCCTGCAGCCCCAGCTACTTGGGAGGCTGAGACAGGAGAATGGCGTAAACTCGGGAGGCGGAGCTTGCAGTGAGATGAGATCAAGCCACTGCACTCTAGCCTGGGCGACAGAGCGAAACTCCGTCTCAAAAAAAAAGAAACTAGGGTAAAAAATAGATAGGACCTTTGCATTAGCTTCGCAACTTGTTTTACAGCTATAGTTATTTCAAATTAGTCAAAAACAAAAAGCAAAATCCAACAAAGATAAACAGATGTTCAAGCTAGACAATAAATGACTTTTATTATTTACATTTCTTATTTTCTAAATTTCCTATATTAAAAAATACTTCATTTCTATAATTAGAAAATAAACATTTTTAAATTTAAAATCCATCACTAAGGAAAAAAGCAACCACTTAGGAGAAAATTGAATAATTTATCATGATTAGCTCTAAAATTGGTATATACATTGCCCTAAAATACATAACACTAAAATATGTAATTGTTAAAATGTTTCACATTCCTTAGAACTGTCAAGAATATGTTCAATAATATAATATATTATTACAATAGGAAAACACTGCCATGAAGTCGACAGAGGCAATGGGGACAGACTGTCCTGGGTTATTGTTATGAAACCTGGGTTCCAGTTCACAATCATGGATTTAATTGTTCTGTGATCAAAGCTAAATCACATTCACTCAATCTACCTTGCATACATATATCAAAGATGTGTCGTGGTACTGAAATGAGACAATGCGTACTAAATCACTTAATAGATGATATTAGAGAGGCCACATGCAAAAAGATCATCAGTTTATACTAGGTATCAGACTACCGGGTTCAAGTTCAAGCTTCATTACATACTAGCTATATGACCTAGAACAAATCACTGAGCCTCGCTATAGTTTTCTCATATGTAAAACTGGGCTGAAAATAATAACATTTACCTCAAAGGATTGTTTGATAATTTATTTTATATTTGTTAAGAATTCAGAAAAATAAGTGGTACTATAAAATGTTTATTTTAGAAATTTAAAAGTACTCACAAAATGTTCACTATTTTAATAAAATATTTTGCTTGCTAATTGGAAAACATATTTGAATTCTTCATCTAAAAATATATATAGACTGCTATATTTGCCAGACATAGCAGCTCATATATATAATCCCAGCACTTTGGGAGGCCTGAGCTCAGGAGTTTGAGACCAGCCTGGGCAATATGATGAAACTCCATCTCTACAAAAAACAAAACAAAAATTAGCCAGGTGTGGTGGTGTGCACCTCTAGTCCCAGCTACTTGGGAGGCTGAGGTGGGAAAATCACTTGAATCCAGGAGGTTCAGGTTGCAGTGAGCCAAGACTGCACCACAACATTCCAGCCTGGGTGACACAGTGAGACTCTGTCTCAAAATAATAATGGTAATAATAATCATAATAATAATCAGTGTTTTCATGGTCTTTATTTAATAAAAAAAGACTCCATTTTCATTACTTCAAAAAAACTGAGAGACCACCTGGTTTGCAGTTCTACTGAAGCTAGCAACAAGTGAGCTCTACAGCATGTTAGATAAAATTCAAAGCAACATTGGCCCAAAGAACATTTGAAAATTCTTACTGAAGTGGATTTTAACTCATATACATTCCTAAAAGTAAAATCACTAAGTGATAATCATCAGCACATATGTTTTACAGATATATCACATTAGTTCAAAGAAACTAAAATTCTGAAAGACAACATTCTTTACAAAAATGATTGCCAGGAAACGTGTATATTAACACATGCACAATGTTTACAAGGTACAATGTTCTGCATGACATAATTTTTTTCATAAATATTCTGTTTATAACCATAAGATTCAGAAACAAAGTTAAGATGTACAGCTAATCAATGATGTCATGACATTCATGGAACCTCTCCATAAACCAACAGCATAAAACGTCAAGGATATCCCACTCCAATGATAAGCATCCAATGAACTAAAGAGATGCACATTGCACATCTACACTGTCATCAATCCTTTGATAATAAATGAAACAAGTCAGCTACTTTACAACCACAAATGGTACATTCAAAAGATGACAACATCTCTTTTTTTGCAGAAGGAGGTAACTAGCAGTAGATAAAATTCAGTTACATTATTTAAGAATGTACAGCATGAATTCAAGGCTGAATACAGATAACCTTTAAAATATAAGCTGTCTCAAAAAAAAAATGACTCATCCTGCAGAGTATTGTTTAAGAGCAATACAGTTAAAACATGAACATGCTTCAACCAATTGAAGTTTGTTGAAAAAGGGTAAAGACTAGTATACACAAGAAAAAATATGTTTGCTCTCTTAAAATTGACTCTGATGTAGAAGACATGAACAAATATATTTTCTTTGCTAAAATTTTAAGTAAAAACAATGTTTATTTGGAAATATTTCTTGTTTTATTTAGATATTTTATTGTAACACCTTAAAATATTACTATACAATATTGTAAATCTCACAGCACAATAATGATTAAAATGAAAAACTGTATTAGACAAAACATAAAATTAAATAGCTTAGAATAAAGCTGTAATGTATTCCAGGATTAGATCTTATTCACACATTCTTTAGAAATCTAATAAAATTTGAACCAAATTCATAGATTAGTAATTGGAAGACAGAGTACCCGGATATGGATCCAAGCTGTAACTCTAGGTTATTTCTGCTTTATGCTATTTTCAAACTTATAAAATGAGGGATAATATCCATACTACCTCAGAGGTTTGTTGTAAGAATTAGTTACTACTTATACACACCTCTAATAGCTACTGAAATAGCATAAGGATTCATGAAATATTAGCTACTGTTGGCACCATCATTCTTTACCTAAATCGAAAATATATATACTGTTCAGATCAAATCAATTTAATCTCTTTCACGACAGAGTGTTTTAGAAACATTTCTTCAATTTTCAATTCCACATTTCCACCTTCCTCGTTCTCTCTCATTCATACACCAATTCTGCGTTTACTCCATTATTCTCTCTCATTCATACACAAAAGAACACATACACTACCCACCACCACAATCACTAAATTTCAAATTTTTAAAAAGTGCACTCTTAACCCACAGTTACAACAAAGAAAACTTCTCCATAATTAATTAGAAAGTACACTAAGAAATAGGTTCCAGGTTAGGATGGTAGGCTGATATTGCAATTACATTTTCTTCTTCCTCAATTCCAAAACAAATCAGCAAAAAATAAATAAATAAATAACAAAATAATTTTAAAATAATGAAACAATGTAAGGAACACACCATAAATCACCAAACATCAAAAAATTGGTTGCCAAGGGGAACAAAAACAAACTGGTTCTAGAACTGAGGGAGCAACAAGGCTTAGTTCTTAATCATGTCCCCATGCCCCCAAAGCAACATTGGTAAGTTGACAAAATTCTGATAATTTTCTTAATGCCTTCAAATACAGAGAGAAACAGATTGAGTAGGTAACATTACCTCTTTCTCCTTCTACCTGGAGATGTCAGAAAAACTTACAGAACAAATACTGATGAAGCAAGAAACTGAAAAATGGTGCTGATTCACTAAAACTGAAGTAAACTCGACTCGACTCTCTTCTGTTAAATGACTGAGGAAAATGATTCAAAGCCTAAGCACATCTTCCCATGAGAACTGTCTATAGTCTAACGAGATAGAATGAACTTGGTAGGAAATATTGAACAAAATCTTAGAAAAAAATTGAGGATTTCTAAGAAAGTCCCCTCACCTATTTCAAATAGTGCTTTCTCTTCATGATAGGCTATAGGATACTCTACAAAAATCAAACTGTAGCTCAGATGGGGGAAATATTACCTTTACACAGAGGATGGAGAGGAAAATAAGTCACTAAGATATCCCGTTGTGTAAGCCAACAGAATATCTGCACAGAGCATTCTAACAATGAACACAACGAAACAAAAAAGCATGGTAGCTACACAAACATGCAGCACCAATCAATCAACAAATAGATAAGTTAATAGATTTAAAATAAAACTTTAGAAAAGACAAAAAATCTGATGAGAAAGTATAACTCAAAGAAAATTCTTCATGATTATTTTTTCTATTGAACAACATAACAAAAACATAATGCAAATAAAATTCAAAATAAAGTAAGTGACTAAGGAAAGAGGCTAAAGTCCTAAATAAACAAAATTAGAAACAAAACATAAGCTTTATAGACATAATAAATAAGTTACAAATAAATATCCCAGAAAAAATAAAACATTAAAACATTAAAAATGTACTTACTGGTGGAAAAATAAGGCTAAGGGTTAAAGAAAGTCAAGCAACTAAGGAATAACTAATACATGTGAAAGACAAACATATAGCTAGCATAATATTATTAAGTGTTACTAAGTAAGGAAAAACAAAACAAAGTGAAAATGGTATTAAAAAATTTGCTAAGAACTGAAGGAAAAGTCAGAATCTGCCGATTATAACAAGAAACTATGTCCCAGGATAATTTGATAAATAATGTTCAATATTGAGCCATATTCCTCTTTTTTTTTTTTTTTTTTTTTTTTTTTTTTGCAGGCGGAGTCTGCCTCTGTTCGCCCGGACTAGAGTGCAGTGGCGAATCTCAAGCCTCACTTTGCAAGCTCCGCCTTCCCTGGGGTTCACGCCAACTTCTCCTTGTCCTCAGGCCTCCCTGAGTTAGCTGACCGGACTACAGGTGCCCGCCACCTCTTCCCGGCTAGGTTTTTTTGTATTTTTTTAGTAGAGACGGGGTTTCCACCGTGTTAGCCAGGATGGTTCTCGATCTCCTGACCTCCGTTGATCCGCCCGGTTCTCGGCCTCCCAAAGTTGCTGGGATTACCAGGCTTTGGAAGCCACTGCGGCCCCGGGCGGAGCCATATTCATTCCTCTTAAAGAATTTTGTGGACAAAGAAATCACAGGCAGAAGACACAAAAGCAAATCAAAATTGAGGGAAAATATCAGACTGTCCTCTGAAAGCAACATTCAAAGTCAAAAGATAACAAAGCAATGTCTACAAAGTTCTAAGGGAATTTAAGTGTTACCCAAAAAAATTAAGTCAAGCAAGGCAGTCATGGCACAGAAAGAGGGAGATGTTAGAGATTACAATTTTACTGAAGAACAGAAGGCGATCAAGGCCAACTATCCACCAGTCAATAGGAATTACGAGTGTCTGGATCATACAGCAGATGTCCAGTTACACACATGGGGAGATACTTTGGAGGAAGCATTTGAGCAATGTGCAATGGCCATGTTTGGTTACATGACAGATACTGGGACTGTGGAGCCTCTCCAAACAATAGAAGTAGAAACCCAAGGAGTTTCTACTTTTCTTTTTCACTTTTTAAATGAGTGGCTTTGTAAGTCCAATGCTGATGAATTCTTCATACCCTGGAAAGTAAAAGTACTTTGTATTGATCAAAAACATTTCAAATTACAATCAACTGGGTGCAGAGAAGAATTTTCATTGTCCAAGCACTCTCACGGAACAGAAGTCAAAGTTATAACATATTCGGCAATGCAGGTCTATAATAAAGAAAACCCAGAAGTTTTTGTGATCATTGACATTTAAGACCAAAAAAGAAAAGACTCCTAAGAACTGTTTTTTATTTTTTTTCTCTTCCTTTGGGGAAGACAATGTGAATTAATTTCTACAGTATCTTTTGATATACGGTAACTGTAGAACAGAAATTTATAACGTTTTTTTCTTTTTTTTTTTTTCTGAGATGGACTATTGCTCTGTCACTCAGGCCGGAGTGCAGTGGCATGATCTCGGCTCACTGCAGCCTCTGCCTTCCAGGTTCAAGCAATTCCCATGCTTCAGCCTCCCGAGTAGCTGGGACTACAGGCATGTGCCACCTCATGCCTGGCTAATTTTTGTATTTTTAGTAGAGATGGGGTTTCACCTTGTTGGCCAGGATGTTCTTGAACTCCTGACCTCAAGTGATCCGCCCACCTTGGCCTCCCAAAGTGCTGGGATTATAGGTGCGAGCCACCACACCTGGCCAGAAATTTATAACTTGAACTGTGACTTTCAGAAATGCAAAATCAGGGCACATCCTTGGTCTGTGTTCCCCAAAGAGTCAAACTTTAAAGAATTCTTCAATTCCTAGGGGGCAGTTATGGTCATTCATTTGTTGATTATCTGCTGTGGCAGCAGGTGCCTCATGCCCTTCCATTGCAATGTGAGCCCTCCAGCCTCCCCCTAGAATGGAACGCTGATGTCAGCAGCAGCCTGGTACTAAATCCAATTTGGAAAAAAAAAAATAATTTGAGAAAATATATTTCCACACCCAGAAGAAAAATATATAAAGTTAAGCAGAATGCCATTCAAATATAAAGACAGCAAGCAAATATTCTTAAACATGGAAGAACCTTAAGTTTACAACACACATAAGCCCCTTGTGGAAAAAAGAATAACCATGAAATGCAGCCAATTAAGAACTGAGTCAAAAGAAAGAATCCAGAAATTAAGTTGCGACTAATAAAAGGGGGTGAAATGAAGAGTGTGTATTGAATTCACCTAAATAAAGAACAAAAATTCAAGTACTACAAGAAATGTGATTATAAACATGAATGTTATAAATTTAGACAACATGAAAATTAAAATATAACTTTAAAAATAGTTTTTATAAATATTTTATAAAATAGGAGGTGAGGGTAGAGAAAAGAAAAGGAACATACAAGTGTTTAATATCCTCAGCTTCCATAAGAGGGTATGAATTGACATATGTAACATAAAAATCAGCAACATCAGAGAAGGGTAGAGCACAATGGCAGAATACAGGCCTATCCCGTTCGTCCACCCTGCTGCAACACCAAATTTTAACAATTATCTGCACGTAGTAAAGCACCATCACAAGAACCAAAAATCAGGTGAGTGATCACAGTACTTGCTTTTAACTTCATATCATGGAAAGAAGCATTGAGCGGGGCAGGAGAGACAGATTTGAATGACTGATGCCACCTCTGCCCCATCGCCCATCAGTGGCCATGCACTGCAGACAGAAACTACACTTTGAGGAAAGAGAGTTCAGTGACTGGAGGACTTTACATTCGTCTCAGTGCTGCCCTGTTACAGCAGAGAATGAAGCTATGCTCAGCTCCTTCCACAGAGGGAGCATGAGGACCAGCCCTAGCCAGAGGGGAATCACATACCCCATGGGACAGAACATGAGTTTCTTGCAAGTCTCACCACCCAGGCTAAAGTACTCTGGGGTCCTAGATAAACTTGAAAGGCAGACTAGGACCCAAGGACTGCAATTTCTAGGCACCTCCTAGTGTTAGATTGGGCTTAGGAACAGTGAACTAGGGTGGCATGTGACCTAGAGAGACACCAGCTTGCATGGCGAAGGAAGTGCTTGCATCATCCCTGCCCTAATCCCAGGCAGTGAAGCTCTCATAGCAATGAAAGTTACTCCCGGTTCTGCTTAAGGAGAGGAAAGCAAAGAATAAAGAGGACTTTGACTTGGACACCAGCTCAGCCACAGTAGGAGAGGGCACCAGGCAGAGTCATGAGGCCCCATTCCCAGGCCTTAGCTCTCGGATGGTATTTCAATTCTAGACACAAACTGAATCAAAAGGGAAGCCACTGTCTTGAAGGTGAGAACCCAGGCCTGGTAGGATTCATCAATCCTGGTAGGATTCATCACCTGAAGATTAAAGAACTCTTGGGCCCCGAATAACCGGCAGTGATAATGAGGGGAATATACCATGTGTCTTGGGCTCTGAGACTTACTAGCTTCAGGGGTGACCCAGCATATTCCCAGCTATGGTGCCTAGAGTGAAACACTACTAATTTTTCAGAAAAGCAGAGGGGAAAAATAAAGGGAACTTTGTCTTGCATCCTATGTACCAACTCGGCTGGGGGCAGAGCAATAAGCTGGCTCTTGGGGTCCCAAAGTCCAGGCTTAGGCTCTTGGACAGCATTTCTGGATCTGCTCTGGGACAGAGGGGAGCTCACTGCCCTAAAAAGCGAGTCTCAGGTGTGGCAGCATTCACCACAAGCTGAAAGAAGAGTCCCTAGGCTCTCAGTAAACATCAGTGGTGGTCTGAAGGAATCCCCTGTGGACCGGTGGTGGGGTTGGCCACAGGGAGAGGCACCTCTGCCTATGGAAAGTGAAGAAAAGAGTAGGAAAGACTGTATTGTGGTTTGAGTGCAGGCATAACGACAGTAGAATAGAATATTATCAAGTAAATTGCTAAGCTGTTTAACTCCAGTCCGTGGCTCCCAGACAGCACCTCTGGACATTCCTGGAGCCTGTGGGAACTCATGGTCCTGAAGGGAAGAAACTTGGGCAAGACCCAGTGCTGTGCAGGTTTCAGGTCTAACCCAGTGCAGTCCCAGTCGTGGTGGCCACAGACTTAATTGCACCACCACATCCTCAGTTCCAGGTGGCTCAGCAAAGAGAGACAGACTCTGTCTGTATGGGAGAAAAGGAAAAGAACAAGAGTCTCTGGCTGGTAATCCAGATAATTCTTCCACATATTATCTAAGACCACCAAAACGGTACCTCTACGAGTCGCAAAAAACACAGACTTATTGGGGTTGGGGTCCAAGTCCTTTCAAATACCTGGAAAGCCTTCCCAAGAAGAATAGTCACAAGCCCAGACCGTGAAGAGTATAATAAATAACTAACTCTTCAATGCTCATAGACTGAAGAACATTAGCAAGTATAAACATCACCCACAAAAACATGACCTCACCAATGAACTAAATAAGGCACCAGGGAACAATTCTGAAGAAACAGAGACATACGACAACTCAGATAGACAATTCAAAATAGCTGTTTTGAGGCAACGCAAAGAAAATCAAGATAACACAGAGAAGAAATTCAGAATTCTATCAGATAAATTTAACAAAAGGATTAAAGTATTTTTTTAAATCAAGCAGAATGAGTCGGGAGGTGGAGGTTACAGTGAGCTGAGATCCTACCACTGTACTGCAGCCTGGGTGACAGAGCCAGACCCTGTCTCAAAAAATAAAAATAAAAAAATTTAAATATATATATCAGAAATTCTATAATTGAAAAATGCAATTAACATGCCAAAGAATGCATCAGAGTCATCAGAGTCTCATAATAGCAGAACTGATCAAGAAAGAAGTAGTGAGCTTGAAGACAGGCTATTTGAAAATATAGAGAGGAGAAAAAAAGGAATAAGAAAAAATGAAGCATGCCTATCAGAAAACAGCTTCAAAGGGTCAAATATAAGAGTTAATAGCTTTAAAGAAGAGGTAGATAAAAAGAGAAGGGTAGGAAGTTTATTCAAAAGAATAATCAGAGAACTTCCCCAACCCTGAGAAAGATATCAAATTCAAGTAAAAGAAGCTTATATAACAGCAAGCAGAAAGAAGCTTACCTCTGGGCATTTAATAATCTGAAGGTCAAGAATAAAGAAAGGATTCTAAAAGCAGCAAGAGAAAAGAAATAACATACAATGGTGCTTCAATACATCTGGCAGCAGACATTTCAGTGGAAACCTTACAGGCCACAAGAGTGGCATGATGTATTCAAAGTGCTGAAAGAAAAACACTTTTACTCTAGAATAATATATCCAGTGAAAATATCCTTTAAGCATGAAGGAGATAAAAAGACTTTCCCAGTCAAACAAACACTAAAGGATTTCATCAACACCAGACCTGTCCTAAAAGAAATGCTAAAGGGAGCTCTACAGTCTGAAAGAAAAGGATGTTCATGAGCAAGAAGAGACCATCTGAAGATACAAATCTCACTGGTAATAGTAAGCACACAGAAAAACACAGAATAGTATTACATTGTAATTGGAATGTATAAATACACCAAGTAGAAAGCCTAAATAATGAACCAATGAATAATAACTACAAAAACTTTTCCAGACATAGATAGTACAATAAGATAAAAAGAAAAACAACAGAAAGCGTAAAACTAGAGAGACAAAGTTATAGTGTACTTTTATTAGGTTCCTTTTGTTTATGCAATCAGTGTGAAGTGTGGTTTCCATTAGTTTTACATAACAGGTTATAAGATTGTGTTGGCAAGCTTTATAATAACCTCAAACTGAAACAAATACAATGGGTACACAAAATATAAAAAGCAAGAAATTAAATCATACCACCAGAGAAAACCACCTTCACTACAAGGAAGACAAGGAAGAGAAAAAAGGAAGAGAAGTCCGCAAAACAACCAGAAAGCAAATAACAAAATTGCAGCAGTAAGTCTGTACTTATCAATAATAACATTAAATGTAAATGTACTAAACTCTCCAATTAAAAGAAATAAAGTGGCTGAATGAATTTAAAAAGAAGATCTAATGATCTGTTCCTTATAAGAAACACACTTCACTTATAAAGATACACATAAACTGAAAATAAAGAGATGAAAACAGATATTCCAAGCCAGTGGAAACAAAACAGAGCAGGAGTAGCTACCTTAATCAGACAAAATAGATTTTAAGAAAAAAATTGTAAGAAGAGACAAAGACGGTCATTATATAGTGATAAAGGAGTCAATCCAGCAAGAGGATATAATGATTGTAAATAAATATGCACTGTATTAGTCCGTTTTCACACCGCTATAAAGAACTACCCAAGACTGGGCAATTTATAAAGGAAAGAGGTTTAATTGACTCACAAATTGACATGGTTGGGAGACCTCAGGAAACTTACAATCATGGTCGAAGGGGAAACTGGCACCTTCTTCACAAGTTGGCAGGAAAAAGAAGAGCGAAAGAGGAATTTCCAAACACTGATAAAATCATCAGATTTCATGAGAACTCACTCACTATTACAAGAACTGCATGGAAGAAACTGTCCCCCAGGGATCCAATCACTTGCCTCCCTTGACACATGGGGATTTATAGGTCCCTCCCTCAACTTGTGGGGATTACAATTCAAGATGAGATTTGGATGGGGACACAGAGCCAAACTATATCATGCATCCAACACTGAAGCAACCAAATATATAAGGAAAATATTATGAGAACTAAAGAGAGAGATAGACTCCAATATAATAATAGTTAGAGACACCAAAATATCCCACTTTCAGCATTGGACAGATCTCATAGACAAAGAAAGTCAAAACAGAAACAGCAGACGTCATCTGTACTACAGAACAGTGGATCTAAAGATATTTACAGAACTTTTTTTGTTTTGTTTTGTTTTGTTTTTGAGATAGTCTTGCTCTGTCACCCAGGCTAGAGTGCAGTGGCATGATTTTGGCTCACCACAACTTCCATCTTCCAGGTTCAAGCAATTCTCCTACTTCAGCCTCCTGAGTAGGTGGGATTACAGGCGCACGCCACCACACCTGGCTAATTTTTGTATTTTTAGTAGAGACAGAATTTTGCCATGTTGGCCAGGCTGGTCTCAAACTCCTGACCTCAGGTGATCCACCTGCACCAGCTTCCCAAAGTGCTGGGATTACAGGCGTGAGCCACCAAGCCCGGCCATATATTTACAGAACATTTCATCCAACGGCTGCAGAATATACATTCTTCTCCTCAGCACATGGGTCATTCTCAAGAACAGACCATATGTTAGTTCACAAAACAAGTCTTAAAACATTCAAAAAACCTGAAATATCAAGCATCTTCTCTGACCACAATGAAATATAACTATAAATTAATAATAACAGGAATATTAAAAACCATACAAATATATTGAAATTAAACAATATGTTCCTGAATCACCAGTGTAATGACGAAGAAATAAAGAATAAAATTGAAAAATTTCTTCAAACAAATGATAATAAAAACACAACATACTAAAACATACAGGATACAGTGAAAGCAGTATTAAGAAGGGAATTTATAGCTATAAATACCCACATCAAAAAAAAAGAAAAACTTCAAATAAATAACCTAATAATGCATCTTAAAGAACTAGAAAAGTAAGAGCAAAACTGAACTCAAAATTAGTAGAAGAAAAGAAATACTAAAGTTCAGAGAAGAAATAAATGAATTTGAAATGAAGAAAACAATACAGAAGAGCAATGAAACAAACAGTTGGCTTCTTAAAAAGATAAACAAAACTGACAACCTTTTAGTGAGACTAAGAAAAAGAGAAGCTCCAAATAAATGAAATCAGGTATGAAAAGGGAGACATTACAACTGATACTGTAGAAATTCAATGGATCATTAGTGGCTACTATGAGCAACTATATGTCAATAAATTTTGAAAATCTAGAAGAAATGGATCAATTCCTAGATACATAAACCTACCGAGATTGAATCATGAAGAAATCTAAAACCTGAACAGACCAATAACAAGTGACAAGAGTGAAGCCTTAATAAAAAGTCTCACAATAAAGAAAAGCGTGGGGCCAGATGGCTTCACTGAATTCTAACAAACATTTTAAGAACTAATACCAATCATACCCTAAGTATTCCAAAAAATAGAGAAGAGGGAAGAATTCCACACTCATTCTACAAGGCCAATATTACCCTGATACTAAAACCAAAGACATATTTAAAAAAGAAAACTACAGGCTAATCTCACTGGTGAATATTGATGCAAAAATCCTCAAGAAAATACTAGCAAACTGAATTTAAAATACATTAAAAAGGTCATTAATCATGACCAAGTGGGATTTATCTTAGGGATGCAAGGATGGTTCAATATATGTAAATCAATCAATGTGATACAAGGTATCAACAGAATGAAGGATAAAAAAAATGATCATTTCAATTGATGCTAAAAAAGCATCAGATAAAGTACAACATCCCTTCATGATAAAAACCCTCAAAAAAAACCTGATACAGATGGAATATGCCTTAACATAATAAGCCATATATGACAGACCCACAACCAGTATCATACTGATTGGAGAAAACTGAAAGCCTTTCCTCTAAGATCTGGAACATGACAAGAACGCCTACTTTCACCACTATTATTCAACATAGTACTGGAAGTCTTAGCTAGAGTAACCCAACAAGAGAAGGAGATAAAGAGCATTTCAATTTGAAAGGAGTAAGTCAAATTATCTTTATTTGCAGACGATACTATCTTATTTTTAGAAAAACCTAGAGTCCACCAAAAAACTATTAGAACTGATTTAAAAAAATCAGTAAAGTTGCAGTATACAAAAACCAACACACCAAAATGAGTACTGGCCGGGCATAATGGCTCATGTCTGTAATCCCAGCACTTAGCGAAGATAAGGAGATGGACTATTTGAGCCCAGGAGTTCGAGACCAGCTGGGCAACATGGTAAAACCCTGCCTCTATAAAAAATACAAAAATTAGCTGGACATGGTGGCACATGCCTCTAGTGCCAGCTACTCAGGAGGTGGGCAGACTGATTGAGCCAAGAAGTTTAATGCTACAGTGAGCCATGACTGTGTCACTATATCCCAGCCTGGGTGACAGAGTGAGATCCCATCTCAAGCAATCAGTCAGTATCAGTATCATACCTATGTGCCAACAGTGAACAATATGAACATGAATTCAAAAAAGTAACCCATTTACAACAGAAACATATAAAATTAAATACCTAGAAATAAATTTAATGAAAGTAGTGAAAGATGTCTATAATAAAAACAATAAATCACTGATAAGGAAAATTGAAGAGAATATTAAAAAATGGAAGGATATTCTATGTTTATGGATTGGCAAATCAATACTGTTAAAATACCCATATTACACAAAGCAATCTACAGATTCAATGCAATCTCTATCAAAATGCTAATGACATTCTTCAAAGAAATTTTTAAAAAATCCTAAAATTTATGTGGAATCAAGACTCAAAATAGCCAAAGCTATCCTGAGCAAAAAGAATAAAACTGGAGGAATTAGATTATCTGACTTCAAATTATATTACTGAGTTATAGTAACCAAAAGAGAATGGTATTAGAATAAAAACAGACACATAAGCCAATGGAACAAAAAGAGGACCCGGAAACAAACCCACATAGCTACAGGAAATGAATTTTCAACAAAGGTGCCAAGGACAAACATTGGGGAAAAGACACTCTCTTCAATAAATGGCACGGGGAAAACTAGTTATCCATATGCAGAAGAATGAACCTTTATCCCTACACCTCACACCTTATGTAAAAATCAAATCAAAATGGATTGAAGACTTAAATCTAAGACTTCAAACTGTGAAACTACTCCAAAAAAAAAAACTGAGGAAACTCTCCAGGACACTGGTCTGGGCAAAAATTTCTTCAGTAATACCCCATAGTCACAAGCAACCAAAGCAAAAATGAATAAATGGGATCATATCAAGTTAAAAAGCTACCACACAGCAAAAGAAACAGTCAACAAAGTGAAGAGACAACCCATAGAATGGAAGAAAATATTTGCAAAGTTACCCATCTGACAAGAGATTAATAAGCAGAATATGTAAGGAACCCAAACAACCCTATAGGAAAAAATAATAATCCAATTTAAAAATGGGCAAAATATTTGAATAGACATTTCTCAACAGAAGACATACAAATGGCAAACAGGCACATGAAAAGGTGCTCAGGCCAGGTGCAGTGGCTCATGTCTGTAAACCCAGAACTTTGGGAGGCCGAAGCGGGCAGATCACTAGAGGTCAGGAGTTTGAGATCAGCCTGGCCAATATAGCAAAATCCCATCTCTACTAAAAAAACAAGAATTAGCTAGGCATGATGGCACAGGCCTTTAATTCCAGCTACTAAGGAGGCTAAGCCATGAGAATCCCTTGAACCAGGGAGGTGGAGGTTGCAGTAAGTCAAAAATCGCATCATTGCACTCCAGCCTGGGTGACAGAGTGAGGCTCTGTCTCAAAGAAAAAAAGAAAAAAAGAAAAAAAAGAAAGAAAGAAAAGGTGTTCAAGGGCTGGGCACTGAGACTCACACCTGTAATCCCAGCACTTTGGGAGGCTGATGAAGACAGATCACTTAAGGCCTGGAGTTCAAGACCAGCCTGACCAACACAGCGAAACCCAATCTCTACTAAAAATACAAAAATTAGCTGGGTGTGGTAGCACAAGTCTTTAATCCCAGCTACTCGTGTGGCTGAGCCATGAGGGTCGTCCGAAGCAGGGCAGTGGAGGTTGCAGTGAGCCAAGATCATGTCAATGTACTTCAGCATGGGCAACAGAGCAAGACTGTGTCTCAAAAAAACAAAACAAAACAAAACAAAACAAAACAAAACAAAACAAAACAAAACAAAAGGTGCTCAATATCATTGATCATCAGAGAAATGCAAATCAAAAGTACCACGAGATATCATCTCACTTGAGTTAAAATGGCTGGTATCCAAAAGTCAGTTAATAACAAATGCTGTCAAGGATGTGGAGAAAAAGGAACCCACATACACTATTGGTGGAGGGTAAATTAGTAAAAATCACTATACGAACAGTCTGGAGGTCCCTCAGAAATCTAAAATAGAGCTACTATACGATCCAGCAATCCCACTGCTAGGTATATATCCAAAAGAAAGGAAATCAATATACTGAAGAGATATCTGTACTCTCAGGTTTGTTGCAGCACTGTTTATAATGGCTAAGATTTAGAAGCAACCTATATGTCCAGCAAAAGATGAATGGATAAAGAAAATGTGGTACTTACACACAATGGAGTACTATTCGGCCATAAAAAGGAATGAGATTCTTTCATTTGCAACAACATGGATGAAAATGGAGATCATTATGTTAACTGAAATAAGCTATGCACAGAAAGACAAACGTCTCATGTTCTCATTTATTTGTGGGATCTAAAAATCAAAACAATTAAATTTTTTCAATTGAACTCTGAACAACTGAACTCTGAGATTAAAATAGTTGAACTCAGAGAGATAGTGGAAGGATGGTTACCAGAGGCTAGGAAGAGTAGTGAGGGTGTCACGGGGAGGTGATGATGATCAAAGGTATAGAAAAAATAGAACGAATGAATAAGATCTAATATTTGATAGCAAAACAGGAGACAATAGTCAATAATAATTTAATTGTGCATTTTAAAGCAACTAAAATGGTATATCTGGATTGTTTATAACCCAAAGGATAAGTACTTGAAGAGATGGATACCCAATATTCCATGATGTGATTATTATGCACTGCATTCCTGTACCAAAATATCTCATGTACTACATAAATACACCTACAATGTACCCACAAATATTACAAAGAAAAGAATTAATAACAAATTAATAAAAAATTAATAAAAAATCATAATTACACTGAAAAGAATTAACTAAAATGGCTGGGTGGAATTCTATGTCAAAACTCATGTTTAAAAACTGAAGCCATCAACTTCTTAAATTTTCATAATTTATTAACCTTCTATTCTTTCAGAAAATAATTTTCCTTTAAAGAAACACTTCCTTGTTTTTTCCATATTTTATTTTGCCAAATTTTATACAATACTGCAATAAATAGCCATGTATACCTATCTTTAAATACTATTATTTTATTCCTAACAGATACATTCACAAAATTGGATTACTCGGACCATATTGCTTTCCCATAAGACTAAAATGTACTTTCCGTTAGCAATACAAAAGAACAGCATTGCCCCTTTCATCTCCTTTACTCTCTTCAACAGTATGTTATCATCCTATTTACTTTCTCTCAGTCGAAGACTGGAAAATCGATAGATAATAATTTCTCTAATTTGCATTTTCTTGGATATTTGTGTGAGTATCCTTCTCATGTTTACTAGTCACTTTTAGGTTCTTTTGTGAATTTCTTATTCATATATTATATTCAGGATATATTCTTTATTCTTTACTTTTACTTTATTCTTACAACTTTCCTGAATATATACATATTCATATATAATAATTCATATATAATAATTCTTATAGGAATTATTAGTACAGTGAATATATTAATCATTTATCAGTCATAAGAATTATGTTTTCCAAGTTGTTCATGGTATCTTTCCTCCACTTAATGTTATAGGTAGTAACAGATGCCTACTTTTATATTTCTACTTTCTAAATATCCTATATTTTGGTTACCAAATTCAAATATATGCCCAAGTTCTACTTTTACAGTTTTCCAAATATGTTTCTAAAGTATTTACCATGTCATCTTCCTCCCTATTGCTCATTTCATCAGGAAGATTTTAATATATGCTGCCTTTATAGTGGTGTTTTAATTTCTGGAGAGGCAAGTACAATCTCATCACTTTTCACAAATGGTAGGACTATATTAAAGCATTTATTTTTTCACATTAACCGAATATTTAAATATCCAAATATAAAATTTGCATGTCTTAAATTTGTTATGAAGAATATTTAAATGCCAAATCAACTCTACTGTTATTTTAATGGAGTGGTTTACATTAAATGGATATGTTGAGTTTACACATTAACTTAAGAAAACGAATATTTTGTGATATAAAATTTTCTATCTTTGACTATAAAAGACAGTATGGAGTCTTTTTTCCAGTTGGAAAACTGGAAAATACAAGTAATGTTGGCATATTAAGTAACAGCATCCTGCCAATGTTAATCTTCTGATTTTGATAACTGTACCAGAATAAGACAGAGAATTTGCTTAGGAAATTTCCACTCAAGTATTTTGAGGTAGAAGGGAATCCTGACTTTAACTTACTCTCAAATTCAGAAAAGCAAAGCATAAAGAGAAAGAGAATAAACGTAGCAAAATTTAACAATCACAAGATCTGGGAGAACAGTGAATAGGAGTTCCTGCTTTATTCTTACAACTTTCCTGAAAGCCTCAAATTATTTCAAAACAAAAGACTGATTCTCTCTCTCTCTCTGACTCTCTCTTTCTCTCTCTCACACACAGACACATACACACACACACACACACACCTCAAGACCCCAAGATAGACTATCCAGCATGGAATTAGTTTATGTCAGGCCTTTGAGCCCAAGCTGAGCCATCGCATCCCCTGTGACCTGCACTTATGTGCCCAGATGGCCTGAAGTAACTGAAGAATCACAAAAGAAGTGAAAATGGCCTGTTCCTGCCTTAACTGATGACATTCCACCACAAAAGAAGTGAAAATGGCCAGTCCTTGACTTAACTGATGACATTACCTTGTGAAATTCCTTTTCCTGGCTCATCCTGGCTCAAAAAGGCTCCCCCACTGAGCACCTTGCGACCCCTACTCCTGCCCAGAGAATAACCCCTCTTTGACTGTAATTTTCCTTTACCTACCCAAATCTTATAAAACAGTCCCACCCCTATCTCCCTTCCCTGACTCCCTTTTCCGACTCAGCCTGCCTGCACCCAGGTGAAATAAACAGCCTTGTTGCTCACACAAAGCCTGTTTGGTGGTCTATTCACATGAACACGAGTGACATTTGGTGCTGTGACTCGGATTGGGGGACCTCCCTCGGGAGATCAATCCCCTGTACTCCTGCTCTTTGCTCCGGGAGAAAGATCCACCTATGAACTCTGGTCCTCAGACCAACCAGCCCAAGGAACATCTCACCAATTTTAAATCAGGTAAGGAGCCTCTCTTTTTACTCTCTTCTCCAACCTCTCTCACTATCCCTCAGCCTCTTTCTCCTTTCAATCTTGGCGCCACACTTCAATCTCTCCCTTCTCTTAATTTCAGTTCCTTCCTTTTCTGGTAGAGACAAAGGAGACACATTTTATCCGTGGACCCAAAACTCTGGCACCAGTCACGGACTCAGGAAGACAGTCTTCCCTTGGTGTTTAATCACGCAGGGACGCCTGCCTTGGTCCTTCACCCTTAGTGGCAAGTACCGCTTTTCTGGGGGTCAAGAACCCCCCAACCCCTTCTCTCCCAGTCTCTACCTCTTCTCCGCTTGTCTGGGGGGCAAGAACCCCNGGAATTCTATGTCAAAACTCATGTTTAAAAACTGAAGCCATCAACTTCTTAAATTTTTCATAATTTATTAACCTTCTATTCTTTCAGAAAATAATTTTCCTTTAAAGAAACACTTCCTTGTTTTTTCCATATTTTTATTTTGCCAAATTTTATACAATACTGCAATAAATAGCCATGTATACCTATCTTTAAATACTATTATTTTTATTCCTAACAGATACATTCACAAAAATTGGATTACTCGGACCATATTGCTTTCCCATAAGACTAAAAATGTACTTTCCGTTAGCAATACAAAAGAACAGCATTGCCCCTTTCATCTCCTTTACTCTCTTCAACAGTATGTTATCATCCTATTTACTTTCTCTCAGTCGAAGACTGGAAAATCGATAGATAATAATTTCTCTAATTTGCATTTTCTTGGATATTTGTGTGAGTATCCTTCTCATGTTTACTAGTCACTTTTAGGTTCTTTTGTGAATTTCTTATTCATATATTATATTCAGGATATATTCTTTATTCTTTACTTTTACTTTATTCTTACAACTTTCCTGAATATATACATATTCATATATAATAATTCATATATAATAATTCTTATAGGAATTATTAGTACAGTGAATATATTAATCATTTATCAGTCATAAGAATTATGTTTTTCCAAGTTGTTCATGGTATCTTTCCTCCACTTAATGTTATAGGTAGTAACAGATGCCTACTTTTATATTTCTACTTTCTAAATATCCTATATTTTGGTTACCAAATTCAAATATATGCCCAAGTTCTACTTTTACAGTTTTCCAAATATGTTTCTAAAGTATTTACCATGTCATCTTCCTCCCTATTGCTCATTTCATCAGGAAGATTTTTAATATATGCTGCCTTTATAGTGGTGTTTTAATTTCTGGAGAGGCAAGTACAATCTCATCACTTTTTCACAAATGGTAGGACTATATTAAAGCATTTATTTTTTCACATTAACCGAATATTTAAATATCCAAATATAAAATTTGCATGTCTTAAATTTGTTATGAAGAATATTTAAATGCCAAATCAACTCTACTGTTATTTTAATGGAGTGGTTTACATTAAATGGATATGTTGAGTTTACACATTAACTTAAGAAAAACGAATATTTTTGTGATATAAAATTTTCTATCTTTGACTATAAAAGACAGTATGGAGTCTTTTTTCCAGTTGGAAAACTGGAAAAATACAAGTAATGTTGGCATATTAAGTAACAGCATCCTGCCAATGTTAATCTTCTGATTTTGATAACTGTACCAGAATAAGACAGAGAATTTGCTTAGGAAATTTCCACTCAAGTATTTTGAGGTAGAAGGGAATCCTGACTTTAACTTACTCTCAAATTCAGAAAAGCAAAGCATAAAGAGAAAGAGAATAAACGTAGCAAAAATTTAACAATCACAAGATCTGGGAGAACAGTGAATAGGAGTTCCTGCTTTATTCTTACAACTTTCCTGAAAGCCTCAAATTATTTCAAAACAAAAGACTGATTCTCTCTCTCTCTCTGACTCTCTCTTTCTCTCTCTCACACACAGACACATACACACACACACACACACACCTCAAGACCCCAAGATAGACTATCCAGCATGGAATTAGTTTATGTCAGGCCTTTGAGCCCAAGCTGAGCCATCGCATCCCCTGTGACCTGCACTTATGTGCCCAGATGGCCTGAAGTAACTGAAGAATCACAAAAGAAGTGAAAATGGCCTGTTCCTGCCTTAACTGATGACATTCCACCACAAAAGAAGTGAAAATGGCCAGTCCTTGACTTAACTGATGACATTACCTTGTGAAATTCCTTTTCCTGGCTCATCCTGGCTCAAAAAGGCTCCCCCACTGAGCACCTTGCGACCCCTACTCCTGCCCAGAGAATAACCCCTCTTTGACTGTAATTTTCCTTTACCTACCCAAATCTTATAAAACAGTCCCACCCCTATCTCCCTTCCCTGACTCCCTTTTCCGACTCAGCCTGCCTGCACCCAGGTGAAATAAACAGCCTTGTTGCTCACACAAAGCCTGTTTGGTGGTCTATTCACATGAACACGAGTGACATTTGGTGCTGTGACTCGGATTGGGGGACCTCCCTCGGGAGATCAATCCCCTGTACTCCTGCTCTTTGCTCCGGGAGAAAGATCCACCTATGAACTCTGGTCCTCAGACCAACCAGCCCAAGGAACATCTCACCAATTTTAAATCAGGTAAGGAGCCTCTCTTTTTACTCTCTTCTCCAACCTCTCTCACTATCCCTCAGCCTCTTTCTCCTTTCAATCTTGGCGCCACACTTCAATCTCTCCCTTCTCTTAATTTCAGTTCCTTCCTTTTCTGGTAGAGACAAAGGAGACACATTTTATCCGTGGACCCAAAACTCTGGCACCAGTCACGGACTCAGGAAGACAGTCTTCCCTTGGTGTTTAATCACGCAGGGACGCCTGCCTTGGTCCTTCACCCTTAGTGGCAAGTACCGCTTTTCTGGGGGTCAAGAACCCCCCAACCCCTTCTCTCCCAGTCTCTACCTCTTCTCCGCTTGTCTGGGGGGCAAGAACCCCCCCTCAACACCCCTTCTCTCCGTGTCTCTACCCCTTCTCCACTTTTCTGGAGGGCAAGAAACCCCCAACCCTTTCTCTCGGTGTCTCTACCCCTTCTCCGCTTTTCTGGGGAGCAAGAAGACCCCAATCCCTTCTCTCCATGTCTCTACCCCTTCTCCACTTTCCTGGGGGGCAAGCACCTCCCACCCCTTCTCTCCGTGTCTCTACCCTTCTCTTTAAACTTGCCTCCTTCACTATGGGCAATCTTCTACCCCTCCATTCCTTCTTCTCCCTTAGCCTGTGTTCTCAAGAACTTAAAACCTCTTCAACTCTCACCTGACCTAAAATCAAGCGTCTTATTTTCTTCTGCAACACCGCTTGACCCCAATACAAACTTGACAGTGCTTCCAAATAGCCAGAGGACTGCACTTTCAATTTTTCCATACTACAAGACCTAAATAATTTTTGTCAAAAAATGGGCAAATGGTCTGAGATGCCTTATATCCAGGCATTTTTCACACTTCGTTCCTCCCAAATCTCTGTTCCCAATGTGATTCCTCCCAAATTCTCCTTCTTTCCCTCCCGCCTGTCCCCTCAGTCCCAACCCCAGTGTCACTGAGTCTTTCCAGTCTTCCTTTCGTACAGATCCATCTGACCTCTTCCCTCCTCCCCAGGCCGAGCTGTCTCAATTCTTCCTCAGCCTCCGCTCCTCCACCCTATAATCCTTCTATCGCCTCCCCTCCTCACACCCAGTCTGGCTTACAGCTTAGTTCCACGACTAGCTCTTCCCCACCTGCCCAACAATTTCCTCTTAGAGAAGTGGCTGGAGTTGAAGGCATAGTCAGGGTACATGTACCTTTTTCTCTATCAGACCTCTCTCAGATCAGTCAGCAGTTAGGCTCTTTCTCTTTAGACCCCACTAAATATATACAAGAATTCCAATATCTAACTCTGTCCTACAATTTAACCTGGAGTGACTTAAATGTCTTCCTGACTTCTACCTTCTCCTGAGATGAACTGGAAAGAGTTTTTTCTCTAGCCCAATGTCATGCTGATAACTGCCAGCTTCACGAGCCAGACCTCCAGGAAGGCATTAGAGCAGTTCCCCGAGAGGATCCCCAATGGAACTATCAGGAAGAGTCCCCAGGTATAGCTAGGCGAGATTACATGATTTCTCACCTAGTTGAAGGGCTTAAAAAGGCAGCTTACAAAGCTGTTAATTATGACAAGCTTAAAGGAACTACGCAAGGTAAAGACGAAAACCCAGCCCAGTTCATGGCCTGCTTAGCAGCAACCCTTAAACGCTTTACCGCCCTAGACCCAGAAGGTCGCCTTATTCTTAATACGCATTTTATCACCCAATCCACTCCTGACATTAGGAAAAAACTTCAAAAATTTGAATCTGGCCCTCAAACACCACAACAGGAATTAATCAACCTTGCCTTCAAGGTGTACCAGAAGGCAACGCATTTCTGAGTTACAATTACTTGCCTCTGCTTTGAGACAAAACCCAGTCATACTTCCAGTATACAAGAACTTCAAAATGCCTAAGCTGCACACGCCTAAGCCACAGCAGTCAAGCATTCCTACAAGACTTCCTCCATCAGGATCTTGCTTCAAGTGCCAGAAATCTGGCCACTGGGCCAAGGAATGCCCACAGTCCAGGATTCCTCCCAAGCCGTCCCATATGTGCAGGGACCCACTGGAAATCAGATTGCCCAGCTCACCTGGCAGTCACTCCTAGAGTCCCTAAAGCTCTAGCCCAAGGCTCTCTAACTGACTCCTTCCCAGATCTGCTAGGCACAGCGACTGAAGATTGACACTGCCTGATCGCCTCGGAAGCCCCCGGGACCATCACAGACACCAAGCTTTGGGTAACTCTCACAGTGGAGAGTAAGTCCATCTCCTGTTTAATCGATACGGGAGCTACACACCCCACATTACCTTCTTTTCAAGGGTCTGTTTCCCTTGCCCCAGTAACTGTTGTGGGTATTGACAGCCAAGCTTCAAAACCCCTTAAAACTCCCCACTCTGGTGCCAACTTGGACAACATTCTTTTAAGCACTCTTTTTTAGTTATCCCCACCTGCCCAGTTCCCTTATTAGGCCAAGATATTTTAACCAAATTATCTGCTTCCCTGACTATTCCTGGAGTACAGCCATATCTCATTGCCGCCCTTCTTCCCAACCCAAAGCCTCCTTTGCGTCTTCCTCTCATACCCCCCCACCTTAACCCACAATCCCTCAGACCAACCAGCCCAAGGAATATCTCACCAATTTTAAATTGGGTAAGCGGCCTCTCTTTTTACTCTCTTCTCCAACCTCTCTCACCATCCCTCAACCTCCTTCTCCTATATCAACTCTACTCCCCCCATATTTGGACCTCTCACAACACAAACTACTATTCCTGTGGCCCCTCCTTTATCTCTCGGCAAAAACCCACTGGAATTCCCCTAGGTAACCTTTCACCTTCTCAGTGTTCCTTTACTCTTCATATCCAAAGCCCAACTACATACATCACTGAAACAATTAGAGCCTTCCAGCTCCATATTACAGACAAGCCCTCTATCAATACTGGCAAACTTAAAAACATTAGCAGCAATTATTGCTTAGGAAGACACTTACCCTGTATTTCACTCCATCCTTGGCTACCTTCCCCTTGCTCTTCAGACTCTTTTCCAAGGTCCTTTTCTTGTTTACTTATACCCAGTCCCAAAAATAACAGTGAAAGGTTGCTCATAGATACTCAACATTTTCTCATACACCATGAAAATCGAACCTCTCCCTCTACAGTTACCTCATCAGTCCCCATTACAACCTCTGACAGCTGCCGCCCTAGCTGGATCCCTAGGAGTCTGGGTACAAGACTCCCCTTTCAGCACTCCCTTTCATCTTTTTACTTTGCATCTCCAGTTTTGCCTCGTACAAGGTTTCTTCTTCCTCTGTGGATCCTCTACCGACATGTGTCTACCTGCTAATTGGACAGGCACATGCACACTAGGTTTCCTTACTCCCAAAATTCAATTTGCAAATGGGACCGAAGAGCTCCCTGTTCACCTCATGACATCGACACGACAAAAAAGAGTTATTCCACTAATTCCCTTGCTTGTCGGTTTAGGACTTTCTGCCTCCACTATTGCTCTCGGTGCTGGAAGAGCAGGCATTTCAACCTCTGTCACAACCTTCCGTAGCCTTTCTAATGACTTCTCTGCTAGCATTACAGATATCACAAACTTTATCAGTCCTCCAGGCCCAAGTTGACTCTTTAGCTGCAGTTGTCCTCCAAATCCACCAAGGCCTTGACTTACTCACTGCTGAAAAAGGAGGACTCTGTATATTCTTAAATGAAGAGTGTTGTTTTTACCTAAATCAATCTGGCCTGGTGTATGACAACGTAAAAAAACTCAAGGATAGAGCCCAAAAACCTACCAACCAAACAAGTAAATATGCTGAACCCCCCTGGGGACTCTCTAATTGGATGTCCTAGGTCCTCCCAATTCTTAGTCCTTTAATACCTATTTTTCTACTTCTTTTATTCGGACCTTGTATCTTCCGTTTAGTTTCTCAATTCATCCAAAACTGTATCCATGCCATCACCAATCATTCTATGTGACAAATGTTTCTTCTAACAACCCCACAATATCACACTTTACCACAAAAATCTTTCTTCAGCTTAATCTCTCCCACTCTAGGTTCCCATGCCACTCCTAATCCCACTCGAAGAAGCCCTGAGAAACATCGCCCATTATCTCTCCATGCCACCCCCCAAAAAAAAATTTTCTTTGCTGCCCCAACACTTCAATACTATTTTATGTTATTTTTCTTATTAATATAAGAAGCCAGGAATGTCAGGCCTCTGAGCCCAAGCTGAGCCATCGCATCCCCTGTGACCTGCACTTATGTGCCCAGATGGCCTGAAGTAATTGAAGAATCACAAAAGAAGTGAAAATGGCCTGTTCCTGCCTTAACTGATGACATTCCACCACAAAAGAAGTGAAAATGGCCGGTCCTCGCCTTAAGTGATGACATTACCTTGTGAAATTCCTTTTCCTGGCTCATTCTGGCTCAAAACAGCTCCCCCACTGAGCACCTCACAACCCCCACTCCTGCCCGCCAGGGAACAACTCCCCTTTGACTGTAATTTTCCTTTACCTACCCAAATCCTATAAAACGGCCCCACCCCTATCTCCCTTCCCTGTCTCTCTTTTCGGACTCAGTCCGTCTGCACCCAGCTGAAATAAACAGCCTTGTTGCTCACACAAAGCCTGTTTGGTGGTCTCTTCACACAGACATGAGTGATAGTTTATATTTTATCTTATTTGTTTCGATAAAATGTTGTAGCTTCATTCCAAAGAGCATGTGTACTTTTCTTGCAGAATTTGGCCCAAAGCATTGTTTTTGTCATATCTACGAACACACTGTATTTCTGATGTCCATTCTTAGCTGGTTACTGACTTTCAAAGAAAAGCTATTAATTTTTTGCATAACTCTCTCATATCTAATAATCTCACCAAATTCTTTTATTAACTCTGGTAGAAAAATGTTTAAGATCCAGGTACACCTCAGGACACAAGAATTAGATTTTCCTAGACCATAGCATTAGAAATTTGAAACTAATCTTATTTTTTTCTTTAATAGCATTTATATTAGCTATATCTTACACTTGCAAGAACATCAAAAAATATGTTAACAACACTGATAGTAGGCATCACTCATTTTTCCTGATTTTAAAAGAGATGACTTTAATCATTTAAAATATTTAATAGTCTTTACCATATTTGTATTGTTTTCTTATATAAATCTTTTCTCTGAGTTTTAATAGGGCTGGCAGCTAAAATCATCATATGCTTTTTTTCTACCTTTACTGATATCTTCATGTGTTTTCTATTTTTAATTTGTTGATGTAATTTATTTTGCAGTAGATATCCAAAATAAACATTTTATAATTCCAGTAAAAGTTTTCAGTCATCATACTATATAATTCATTCTTTATATTGATGAATTATGTTATTTAAAGCTATAGTTTAAATATTGTACTTATTTTTTTTTTTTTTTTTTTTTTTTGAGAAGGAGTCTCACTCTGTCACCCAGGCTGGAGTGCAGTGGCCAGATCTCAGCTCACTGCAAACTCCGCCTCCCGGGTTTACGCCATTCTCCTGCCTCAGCCTCCCGAGTAGCTGGGACTACAGGCGCCCGCCACCTCGCCCGGCTAGTTTTTTGTATTTTTTTAGTAGAGACGGGGTTTCACCGTGTTAGCCAGGATGGTCTCGATCTCCTGACCTCGTGATCCGCCCGCCTCGGCCTCCCAAAGTGCTGGGATTACAGGCTTGAGCCACCGCGCCCGGCCTGTACTTATATTCTTAAGTGAAATTGGTCTTCTAGAGTTTTATTTTTCTAGAATAATTTTCAGATTTGCTGGTTGTGTAAAATTCACTTGGAAGATTTTCATCTTTTCTAATGTACCAGAAAATGTCAGCAACATATGAGTTTATCTGTTATTGACATGTTAGAAGCCATACAGTGCTTTTAAATATTTTTCCAATTCTATAGCAAATGTACTACTTGTCAAATTTTCTAGTTTACCTTAGGTGAATATGGGTCATTTTTATAGCTACAAAACCATTAATTTCCTGTAGAAATTTATATTTCTTATACATGTTCAGGCACAACTACTGAGATAAGCAATGGTCCCGGGATGGGTTTATCACTTAGTCCTCTCCTATGATAATCCAAGGAGAGAGGTGTATGCTCCCTCATTTCCTCAGCTACAAATAATATTATGCTCCAAACCCTAAAGACAGAGAAATCTCACACCTGTGTGTTCAGCTCCTCTCGAGAAACCTGGATGATCTTACCTTTGCCATAGAGATTTTCATTTCTGGCTAACTAGCTCTGTTTTGCCCAGAAAGGGAGAACTCCTTCACCAGTTTTCTTTATAGGAAAACCATCAGAGTCAAGACTCACCTCTCATTATTAACATTATATCAGCCAAACAAGAAGCTTCTCTGATCAAACTTCTCTGGTAGTTCAACTGCAATTGAGACTAGAGGCTAAATAGACATGTACTATCTCCCAGAACCCCCATGACTCTCCCATAAACCTAGATTTTAATTTTTTGATGACATATACTATGTTTCTTTGGACCTGCCATTTTACCGGGACAATTTGCCATGATTATCATTAAAAAACGGTAATTTCCACACACCAACCACATGTGTAACCTACCTCAAATTCCGCATGTCTGTGAATATCTTCTGCTCTCTGCCTGCTCAGGATAAATTCAGCTTCATTTGCTACTCTTACTAGATGATCTTTCATTGTCTGGCTAAGCAATCTGTAAAAAATGAATGTTATCAAATAAATATATGTATTCACACACAACATAAACGATTATTCACTGCTTACTGTGGAGAGGAAGGAATCCTTACTTTCTTCTTTTGACATCATACACAATGAGGTACCATTATTTCACACTAAATAATTGAGGAATGTAACAACAGCAAAAGGTTACCCTTCTGGCAATAGCAGATTGGCTTCTATCAGACTAGACACGTAACAAAAGCAACTAAAAATACTAGATTAAAGTTGTGTTTTAACCTTTTAAAATGCATTGGAAAGTTACCAAGGCAGCCAAAATTAACCAGGGAAGATCACAGAGAAGAAAGCACACAAAAGATAATCAGTTTGACTTTTTACATTAAAGCATTTGCTATTCCCAAGTGAGAACAGAGGAGCTACACAGACCTGTCACTAGTCTCACAAAGATAAATAGAAAAAAACTGAGGTTCGCAGTCTGTCAACGTGGAGGAGTCCTGCCTGGTAGACTACCCAAGAGTTACAACAGGTATCAGGCATACCCCAGAAAGCAAGAAATAGATCAGGCCTCAAAACACTGAAACAGACCTTCAGAGAACATCTGGTGATTGGTATTTAGGTTAACTGGCAGCCAAAAAGCTAAGCAAAGCTTTCAGGGTGGGGAGAAAAAATCAGAAATACCAATGCAGGAGGGCCATGGTAAAACCCCAGGTTTTCAGAGGACCTCAGAAGGGCTACATACTAGGAGAAGTCAAAACAGGCCAAACTCTCACAAGAACTTTAAAAAAAAAAACCCCAGCCCTTGAGTCAGCTCAGACCCTAAATTAATACAATCAGCTATTAGTCTAACTGCTAATCAGAAACCAAAAGGAAGTCCTTTCTAAAGGAAGATAATATCATAGAGGCTTAAATTTACCCTTGCAATTTTAAAATACAATTTTCAGCATTCAGTCACCAATTAACAGGCACAAGAGACAATAACATACAAATGAAAACTAAATAGAAACTGGCTCATATCTGGACATTGAAATGAATATAGTTAATATGTTTAAAACTCATTGTGTAATAGAGAATTCCAGTAAAGAATGAAAACTGTAAAAGTACTGAAAAAATAAATAAACATAAAAATAGATTTACTGGGTTAGTAAGCTCAGCCAAAAAAGGAAAAATTAACTGAAAGATAGATCAGTGACAACTAGACTGAAACACAGTAAGAAAACTTAATGAAAATTGAACAAAATAAATAACAGACATACAGGACATGGTAAAAGGATCTAATATAAGTGTATCTATAGTATAAGAAAGAGTAGACACATAATTAGAAAAAAGCAATATTTGAAGAGATAATGGCCAAGATTTTTCAAAACTGGGAAAAAACACTGAGCGATATGTTGATGGAGTGCTACAAAACCCAAGCAGGGTTTTTAAGGATACCCCGCTTAGGCAGTAATAGTAAAACTATCAAAGAAAAAAATTCTTAATAGCAGACGGGGGAGAGGCCTTCAAAAGAACAACAATAAGCCTAATGGAAGCCAGATAAGAATGCAATGATCTATTTAAAATACTAAACAAAAATACTACGTAAAAGGCCAGGCCAGTGGCTCACACCTGTAATCCCAGCACTTTGGGAGGCCCAGGCAAGGGGATCACATGAGGCCAGTAGTTCAAGACCAGCCTTGGCAATGTAGTGACATTCCATCTCTACCAAAAAAGTTTTTTTTTAATTAGCTCGGCATGGTGGTACATGCCTATGGTCCCAGGTACTCAGGGGCCTGAGGCAGAAGGATCACTTGAGTCAATGAGTTTCAAGTTATAGCGAGCTATGATCCCACCACAGCACTCCAGCCTGAGCAACAGAGAGAGATCCTGTCTCAAAAACAAACCAACCAACCACCTAAGAATTCTTTCCTCTTCAAGATCAGCCTGGCTAACATAGTGAAACTCTGTCTCTACTAAAAATACAAAAATTAGCCAGGCATGATGACAGGTGCCTCTAATCCCATCCCAGATACTAGGGAGGCTGAGGTGGAAGAATGGCTTGAACTTGGGTGGCGAAGCTTGCAGTGAGCCGAGATCGCGTCATCACACTCCAGCCTGGGCGACAGAGCGAGACTCCGACTCAACAAAAAAAAAAAGGAAAGAAAGAAAAGAATTCTATCCTCAAAAGTATCCTTCAATAATGAAATTTAAAGGGTCCAGAATATACCACTGTCGGATAAAAGAGTCTTTTTCTGAACTTCCTTTATCTGCCTAAACGGAGAAGCTCCCAAAAGAATTTAGCTTTCATCAATCCCTTCCCAGGGAGTTTTGCAACCAAGGAAGATTGACTATTATCAGTAAAGATGAGAAGTTAGTACCAGGATAAGAAATTATCTAAATAGACATTGTTACAAAACTGTAATATCACTTAACTATTCTCCTAAGGGCCCACTTACTGTTTGCAAAATCATTAGCTTCCCCAAATGTGTCCTTCATGACCTCACTTTTACCCTATTAAAATGGTATGTATATAACCCCAAATTCTAACCCCTCGTTGAGTCACATTTTCTGTGAATTCTTTTTTTTTTTTTTTTTGAGACGAAGTTTTGCTCTGTCGCCCAGGCTGGAGTATAATGGCACGATCTCGGCTCACTGCAACCTCCGCCTCCTGGGTTCAAGCGATTCTCCCGCCTCAGCCTCCCAAGTAGCTAAGATTACAGGCACCCGTCATCATGCCCGGCTAATTTTTGTATTTCTAGTAGAGACGAGGTTTCACCATATTAGCCAGGGTGGTCTTGAACTCCTGTCCTCAGGTGATCCACCCGCCTTGGCCTCCCAAAGTGCTGGGATTACAGGCGTGAGCCAAAGCAGCCAGCCGAATTCTGACATACTTATTTATGACTAAAAATAGATCTTTTTTCTTGCTAATCTGTGTTTGTCTGTTTAATTCACAGGTCCCCAAACAACAAACCTAAGAGGTTAAAGGAAAACTTTTCTTCATCACCAAAAGCAAAATAAGAACATTCCATGACAAATAAAATAGTGAGAATTTGTCACCAGCCAACCAACATTCTTCACAAGGATGAAAAATAATGTAAGATTGATACAAGTCAAGGAAAACAATCGGAGCAATGAAAATGACAAATGTGGGTAAATCTAAAAGATACTGAATATTTGCAATAATTATGTAACTTCTAGAATTAAAAAATACTACAATCTAAAATATATAACCACAGCATACAAGGCAAGAGAAACCAAATAAATTACTGTTATAAGTTTCTTGTATCGTACATAGATTGGCAAAAGAATCAGTTTATGTAAGATGTTAATTATAATATTCATACTACAATCTCTGGGTAACCACTAAAGGTATTTAAAATAATATATAACCATCAAGTTAACGGGGAAAAAATTAAGAAACAAATACTTAGCTCAAAAGAAGGAAAAAAAAAAAAAAGAAACACAAGATATGGAGCAAATATAAAGGACATAAATAATAAGATGATAAATTTTAACCTAAACATATCAGAAATACATAGAAAGTAAACATTTAGTAGTAAAATTATTGTCAAATCAATTTTTTTAAGTATATGATGCTTGTAAGTGACACGATTTCAATATAAGGTTGAACAAAAATTGAAAACTATAGTTTCAGAAAACGAACAATTTTTAAAAGCTAAAAGAAAGGTAATAAACTTCTATTAGTATGAGAAGCAAGCAGAAATAACAAAATAAGCCTGTTAAATTAATAAGAGGATAAATGAACTACAGATACAGAAATTTAGTATTTTGAGATTCTAAATTTGTATGCTCCTAAGAATATGCCCTACTATCAGATATAGAATATAAAAAGTTATAGAATATTTTTTAACCTGACCTGACTGACATATCGAGAACATTATACCCAGTAAGTGAATAATAAATATTATTTTCAGGTAAACATGGAATATATACAAAAAATAGGCAAAATGTGGGGTCATAAAGCAATTTATAGTGAATTTCAAATGATGAAATCATACCGAATATGTTCTTTGATACATTTCAATTAAACTAGAAATAACAGGATACAGATCACTCTGCAAGAAGCTCTAAGCTGACCACAGATTTTCCTAACCTCCTGTTATCCACAGCATTATGTAATCTTCTCCTTTACAGTATAGGAAGGAGATGGGGCTTGCCTCTAAGCAAGAAAATATGGCAACAATGAAGGAATAACACTTCAATAATTACATTAAACAAGATGGTAACTTGCATCTTGCTAGCAGACTCTATTGACACTCTCCCTTAATGGCTAAGCTAAAGAAATCTGCCATGTTATGAGCTGCCCTGTGTAGAGGCCTCCACAGCAAGGAGCTGAGTAGAGCCCCAGACAACAGCCCACAAGGAATTCAGATTCTCAGTCTAACGACTCAAAATGAACTGAATTCTGCCAACAGTCACATGATCATGGAAGCAGATCCTTTCCCAGTCAAACCTCGAATAAGACTGCAACTCTGGCCAACACCTTAACTGTAGCCTTGTAAGTGAACCTGAAGGAGAGGCCCAGCTAAACCATGCCTAGATTCCTGACCAAAAAAAATTGAGATAATAAATGTATGTTTCTTTAAGGCTAAGTTGTGATAATATTATTAACACAGCAGTAACTAAGTAATATCATTCCGTGTCTAAAAATTAAAGAATGCACCTCTGAAAAAAACTCACACATAAAAGAATATATCATAATGGAAATTAGGAAATGTTTGCAGTAAAACGTAGTAAAAACAATGTGCCAAAATCTGTGGATTTAGAGAAACCTTAAACCAATGCTTAGAGGGAAACTGATATACTGAATAAAAACACTAAAAAAGAAAAAAATTGTCAAAATAAATTATGCAAGTATTGAACTGAAGAAATCAGAAAAAGAACAGCCAGTGAACACTGAAAGTAAAATAAGGATAAGAACAGAAATTAAATAGAAAATAAAAATACACTTTAGAAGATAAAGTTAAAAGTTATTTGAAATACTGAAAAAATCCAAAAGAAATATGTAAACAATTAAAATTAATAATTGAATTTAAAAGGTCATTGGGTTTAAGGCAAATACACAAAATCAACTAGATTCTATTTACAGGTTACTAACAAAGTAAAAATGATTTTTAAATACTATTTTGAAAAGCATTCAAAACCATCAAAATATGCAGGAAAAGGAAACAAAAGTGTGCTAGAATTCTGCATGTCAAACAGAAAGAATGGTAAAAGAAGTTAAAAAAAAACTTAAAGAAAAAAGTATACTATGTTCATGAAAGGGAAAGGCCTGTATTATAAAGATATCAATTCTCCACAAAGCTACTTATAGATACAGTCCAATCAAAATCCTAGTAGGTCTTTCTGCATAATCTGATGAGTTCAAATTTAATTCTAAAAGCCATAGAAAATGTAAACAAACAAGAATACGTGAGACATTCTTGAAGAGGAGAACAGAGATGATAATCATGATAATGGTATTAAAAGACTTAAAAGTAAGATGGTCTTTTCCAAAACTTGTCTTAGATCAACTGATGCTCATATGGACAAATTAACCTTGACTTCTACCTCAAACCATACAAACAAACCAATTCCAAATGAATCCTAGAGAAGACCTAAAGATTTCAGGAAGTTTAAAAAGTTTCTAGAAGATTACATAAGAAAGCATCTTCCTGGCTGGGTCAATGTAAAGACTTACTGCACCAAACAAAAAATACACAAAACATAAGAAAAATAGTGACAAAATGAACTACATCAAAATTTAAAGACTTGTGTTTATGAAAGCCACCCCTAAGAGAATTAAAAACCAAACTTCAGAGAGGGAGAATATATTTGGAATAATTACAACCAACGAGAAACTGATATCTTAAAAATATTCAAAAGCCTTTTACAAATAAAAGAAAATGATCACAATTTTTAAAATGGGAAAAGAACACAAGCACTTCACAAAAGAAAATTTCCAAATGGTGAATAAGATTATGAAAAGTTGTTCGGCAATACTAGTAATCAAGGAAATAAAAATTAAAACTATAAGATACACTATACTCCACCAGAATGGCTATATATGTTTAAAAGGCTGGCATTACCAAGTTATATCAAAGATGTGAAGTAACATGGACTCTTATAATCACAAAATACATTAATTAAAATGTTCATGGCGGCCGGGCGCGGTGGCTCAAGCCTGTAATCCCAGCACTTTGGGAGGCCGAGACGGGCGGATCACGAGGTCAGGAGATCGAGACCATCCTGGCTAACACGGTGAAACCCCGTCTCTACTAAAAATACAAAAAAATAGCCGGGCGAGGTGGCGGGCGCCTGTAGTCCCAGCTACTCCGGAGGCTGAGGCAGGAGAATGGCATAAACCCGGGAGGCGGAGCTTGCAGTGAGCTGAGATCCGGCCACTGCACTCCAGCCCGGGCGACAGAGCAAGACTCCGTCTCAAAAAAAAAAAAAAAAAAAAATGTTCATGGCAATTATTTACAATAACCAAACATTAGCAACTACCCAAATGTCCATTAAAAATAAGGCTAATTTTTAAAATGTTGGACTTTCATAAACTAAAATCCTAAGTAGGAACAAAAGAATTAGTATTATGCATAACAATATGAATTTCACTAACAATATTGAGCAAAAATACACAAAAAATATAAAATGTATGAATTGCCTTATATAAAGATAAAAATTTTTAAAATAAAACTATGGTATTACAAGTTAAGAGATTAATAAATGGCTACTTTCAGTGCTACCTCTACATAAAAGGACTCATATGGAACACTGATAATGCCTACAGAGTTCTAAATCTTTTAATAAAATGTCTTGGATGTACAAACAAGTGACCCATTCTGATTAATGCTTTTATAACATCATTTACTTATAAACATATCAACAGAATGATTCACTTTATGTAATCTGGAACATGTCTGTTATGTATAGGTCTTCTAAATTTCCTTCTTTAATAGGAGTTGGGAAGACAGAGTGTGCAGGGATAGAATTATTATTATTATTTTATTTTATTTTAGGGACAGGGTCTCGCTCTGTCACCCAGGCTGGAGTGTAGTGGTGCAATTACAGCTCACAGAAACCTCAACCTCCCAAGCTCAAGTGATCTGCCTACCTCAGTCTGCTGAGTATCTGGGACTACTTACATGTGCCATCGTATCCTGCAAGTTATTTTGGTGTTATAGAGACTGGGTCTCACTATGTTGCCTACATTGGTCTCAAACTCCTGAGCTCAAGGGATCCTACTGCCTTAGCCTCCCAAAGTGCTGAAATTATGGGCATGAACATACATGGCCTCAAGGATTATTTTTTTAATTTATATAACAAAAGTGGCTAAAAAGTGCCACTAGAAAATGCCCGCCTACAAAAGTTACACCCAGCAGTCATCAACAATGACATGAACTTACTCGCATTCCACAGGGCACTTGCCTCACTTTGTAGCAATGTTTTTATTTAAAATATAAATAAGGCCAGGAACAGTGTGGCTCATGCCTATAATCCCAGCACTTAGAATTAAGGCTGCTTGAGCCCAGAAGCTTGAGACCAGCCTGGGTAAAATAAAGAGACCTCTTCTCTACAAAAAAAATAAAAAATTAAATTGAAAAAAAATTAGCTGGGCATGGTGGTGCATACCTGTAGTCTCAGCTACTCAAGAGGCCAAGGCAGGAGAATCACCTGAGCCCAGGAGGTGGAGGCTGCAGTGAACTGTGATGGCATCACTGCACTCCAGCCAGGGCGACAAAGTAAGCCTCTGTCTCAAAAACAAACAAACAAACAGAAACTTGGATCCACAGCAATGATTATATTTTTTTTTTTTTTGGAGACAGAGTCTCACTCTGTTGCCCAGGTTAGAGTGCAGCGACAGGATCTCAGCTCACTGCAACCTCCGCTTCCTGGGTACATATGATTCTCATGTCTCAGCCTCCCAAGTATCTGGGATTACAGGTACATGAGCCACCACCCCTGGCTAATTTTTGTATTTTTAGTAGAGATAGGGTTTCACCATGTTGGCCAGGCTGGTCTTGAATTTCTGACCTAAAGTGATCCACCTGCCTTGGCCGTCCAGGGTGCTGGAATTACAGGCGTGACCCACTGCACCCGGCCAGCACTCTTAATAATGTGCTATATGAACATGTTCCCACAGTGCAGAAAAACATGTGGAAAATATTCCTTGAGAATCAATGAATTTCACTACAACACTATTTATGAAAGTGAGAATCTTAAATAATCAAAATATACAATCATACAATAAAAGTAGATTGTTCCAAATTGACACAATGATGTCCACAATATATGTTAAGAGGAAAAATAAACCTGAGGAATATTATGAACAATATAAGCTTGGGGAACATATAACAGAAAATACACTTTCTTTTAATTGCCAATAATCTAGCACAGGGGTCAGCAAATTAAGGCCTGTGTATCAAATCTAACCTGCCAACAGTTTTTGGTTAGTACATTCTATAGGAGCACAACTAGGCCCATTTGTTTAAGTGTTATCCATGGCTGTTTTCAAATCACCATACTACACTGAGTTGACCAGTTGTGAAAAAGACCATGTGTACTGCAAGGCCTAAAGAACTATCTGGCCTTTTATAGAAAAAGCATGCACATGTCTGGGCTAGCGGGTGAGGCTTAAGTCCTCCTCCTTATATTTCTCTGTTCTTTGAAGTTTTACAACAATCAACAATCAAAAGAAAGGAAAACAGAAAATCCTTAAAGAAAATAAAAAAGCTTTCTGCCATTCTATCACTTTGTTTCGATCTCTATTAGGCTGACATACACTATCATAATTTGACTCCAGCTATGTCAGACTCTCTCTTCTATCCCCAAACTGTCTTCCAGCTACTTTAGAAGTTAGTGCAATACCTTATCTGTGATTTTGGGGTGACATCATCAGGGTATTTCTTTTCAAATGCTATTAAACAGTACTCATTTAGGCATTACAGACAAAAACAATCCCTAGTGTAATTTTAAAACCCACTAATGAATAACTTCCTCTGATTCTACAGATAGAGAAAGCAAGGGCTTTCAGAGTACAGATGTGAAATACTGGTTTGGGTTCTTAGTTTCCCTCTAGAGACCTAAAACCACATTGTGAATTCAACATCAATATATTGCCTTGTACTTTCAAACATTAATGAAATTGATTAGTCAATGGCACACTATCCTACTAGTCCCCAAACAAGTAACCTCAAAGTTACTCTAGTCTCTTCCCTCTTCTCTACCACCATCCTCCAGGCCCCTAATCAATCAACAAATCTTGTCAATATTTCCTTTATAATATTCTCAGCTTTAATTTATGCTGTTTCATAGCCAATGCCCTAAAAATAAATGTTTCATTATTTCATACACATAATAACAATAAATCTTTTGAGTGCTAATTCTGATCTTTTAACATTTTGTGCCTCTGCCTTTTAAAACACTGTCAAACATCTGTTCAACACCTATTACATTATAGACTAGGCTAAGCAGCAAAGATGACCTTTCATTATATTTTAGTTGGGGGAAAAAAGAGAATACACTGGAGTCCTTTCCAGCTTGAAATTCACACTAATATAAGTGCTATGGTGGACATACCCTAATGTGACCTCCAGTGAGTCGTGGCTTTATATGATCCCAACCCCTTGAGTTCAACCTGGGCAAAATCTGGCACTTCCTTCTAGCAAACAGAATATGGTAAAGATAATGGGATAATCATTCCTTAATTAGGTTACTTTACATGCCAATGGTGATGGGATAATCACTCTGGTACTTATGTAATAAAGCTCTGCCCTAGCACACTGCAGAGATTCTCCTGCCACCCTTGAAGAAGAAGTAATGTGTGACAAGGCCATGAGACAGGGAAGTATGGACAGCCTGTAGGATCTGAGAGCATCCTCGCAGTGACAGTAAACAAGAAAATGGGAAACTCAGTCCCACAACAGCATGGAACTGAATTCTGCCAAGAAATTTATGACCCCAAGCTCCAGAAAGAAATGCAGTTTGACCAACACCTTTATTGTAGACTTGTAAAACCCTAAGCAGAAGATCCAGGTGAGTCTAGACTGCTGACCCATAGAAACTGTAGGATAGTAAACATAAAATTGCTTCAAGCTGCAAAATTCGTGGGAATTTGTTATAAAATAAGCAACACAAATAAAATTAGAACATAAAAATACATTTGCTATCATATGTCTACAGAAGCAAAGATCACAATAATCTACTAAAGATGAAAAAAAGCTCCAATAGAAAATTAGAGCACAAAGGTGAGCCTTAAATAAATGGCAAAAGCAATAAAGAGAGAAAGATACTTCAGATAACAGTGTGAACAAAGTTATCAAGAGAAAAAAATCTTTTTTCTTCCTTGAGATGGAGTCTCACTCTGTCACCAGGCTAGAGTGCAGTGGCGCAATCTCATCTCACTGCAACCTCTGGCTCCCTGGTTCAAGCGATTCTCCTGCCTCAACCTCCTGAGTAACTGGGATTACAGGCATGTGCCACCACGCCCAGGTAATTTTTGGATTTTTAGTAGAGACGGGATTTCACTTTGTTGGCCAGGATGTTCTCGATCTCCAGACCTCATGATCTACCCGCCTTGGCCTACCAAAGTGCTGGGATTGCAGGAGTGAGCCACCACGACCGGCCAAGAAAAAATCTTGTGTGTTCTATTTTCAAGAGAACCAAAACATCCCTTTCTATTATTTAGTTTTCAAGATGTCCATTTACTGACATATACACTCAGATAGGTAGATGGATAATTTTCTGTCTTGATGTTTCATTCATTTTTCTGGTTATGTAGCATTTAAAAACCATGCAACACTTTAATAATGAAGCAACAAGTGAAAGCTCCCAACCCTCTTTCCTGTTCACTTTTCGGAATACATCACCACCATCAGTAGTTTATGTTCCTGTCCTTACATGTATCTAAACTTATAGAAACACAGTATTTATGTTCGTATATATGAAACACATACGGTATTTATGTGCATATATATACAAATGTACATGTTCGTGTGTTTTGTAAAAATATTTTTAAATATTTAATAAGTCATACTATACTGCTTGTATATTTTACTTAACCGTATACCATTATGTAATCAGAACAGCTTCAAGTGACTCATGTGGATGGAGTGTACCGTAATTTATCAAAATAGTTCCTTATCCAGAGATCATTCATTCTTTCATTCTCTGCCCCATTAAGATATCCATTATTTATCCAGTTACTGAAGCTAGAAATACCAGTCAGATCTTCCTTCTTCAGCATCCTACAGATCTAATAGACTAAGTACTGCCCATTCTACCTCTGCAATAACTTTAAAAGTTATTTTTCTCTTTTTTTTTTTTTCTTTTGGTGAGACAGTCTCGCTCCGTCGCCCAGGCTGGAGGGCAGTGGCATGATCTCAGCTCACTGCAACCTCCGCCTCCCTGTTCAAGCGATTCTCCTGCCTCAGCCTCCGAGTAACTGGGATTACAGGAGCCCACCACCACACCCGGCTAATTTTTTGTATTTGTAGTAGAGATGGGGTTTCACCATCTAGATGTAGCCAGGACGGTCTAGATCTCCAGACCTCGTGATTCGCCCGCCTCAGCCTCCCAAAGTGCTGGAATTATAGGTGTGAGCCACTACGCCTGGCCAAAAGTTGTTTATCTTTGTAACATTTTCCAGTGCCCTTCACTGGAAACTCACTGGCACTCAGGATCACGTCTTTGGTTATTATAATAGCCTCCAATCCAACTTCTTTCCATGAGTCTTACTATTCTTGCCCATTCTTCACGGGGGTCATCTTTCTAAAATGAAGATCTGATCATCACTGTATCATTAACAAGGTATCAGTCATCAGCCAGCTTCCCATGATCTACAAAAGAAACTACTTTGCATGGCTTATAAATCAGTCTCATTGTTGTTAAAATTTTATACTCTAAGAACTCCAGGCCAGGAACTACTTTCCCAAACATTACACCCTGTTACTGTACACTCCTTTGCCACTGTTCCTACTGTCCCAGGAATGACTTCACTTCATATTCCATCTAACCTACCTTCAAAGCTAAACCAAAGTAAAGGTTCACTACAAAACCTTTCCTGATCCCACACCTGCTTTCTCTCCATAGAAGTAATCCCCTACCAAAGTGCATAAGCCTCTTCTTTAGTACTTATTACTTTGAAACTTTCTGTATAACACATTTTCAATTATGTATTTACAAATCTGTCTTGCATTTGACAACGCACCAACCATTTATAATTTTTCTTTACATAACCAAAGCATAGAACAGTGCCTGATCATTGCTGGGGATCCAGCAGTACCTATAAGGAAAAGAAACTCTTTGACTATCCACTTCTGCCAGTCACTTTTAAGCTGCTAACTGTAAGGAATACAAACATGCATAACACTGTCCACAAAGAGTTCACAATCTCATATGGAAAGTTATAGGACTATATACAAATAGCAAGATAACTGTGAAAAGGTTCTTAAGGTTCTTAAAACATTTTCTTCTCTTAACTTCTGCAATAATATATAGCACTTTCTTGGTTCTCCTCCTATCTAGCGGCTGTTTCTTCACTGTCCCCTTTGCTACATCCTCCGCTGCACTACCTATAAATCTTGTAATGTCCAAGAGCTCAGCTGTGTGTTCTTTCCTCCCTCTAAATTATTTCATCCAGTTCTATGACTTTTAATCCCACCTACATAGTACCTGTGTTTATATCTCTAACACTATCCTTAGTCTCCTATATTTCAGACTCACAGAGCCAACTGTCCAACTAGAATCTTAACTTGGATGCCCAATAGGGCATTTCAAATCCAACATTTCCAAAGCAGAGCTCTTGATTCTACCTACTCACTGCCAATAATACCTCTTCCCCATCACTACCTCAGTTTGTTCCACCACAATAAATAGCACCAAAGTCCACTCAACCTCAAGAAATAATCTTGGATTTTGTCATTTTCTCACCTCCAAATCCCATTCATAAAAGCAAGTTCTACTGCCTTAACTATTAAATACATCACATATATGTTTACTTCTCTCCATCATCATTGCTACCACATCATTCTAAGTCACCACTCCCTCTTTTATAGAATACTTCAGTAATATCTTCACTGATTTCTCTGCTCTCATTCTTGCCCTGTATACTGATCCTATCACAATTCATACTTCTAAGAATGTAAGTCATGATATTGGGAAAGCTGGATATCAACATACAAAAGAATGAAATTGAGCCAGGCGCAGTGGCTCACACCTGTAATCCCAACACTTTGGGAGGCCGAGGCAAGCAGATCACAAGGTCAGGAGTTCGAGACCAGCCTGGCCAACATGGTGAAACCCTGTCTCTACTAAAAATACAAAAATTAGCTGGGCATGGTGGTGGTCACCTATAATCCCAGCTAGTCAGGAGGCTGAGGTAGGAGAATCGCTTGAACCTGGGAGGTAAAGGTTGCAGTGAGCCAAGATGGCACCACTGCACTCCAGCCTGGGCGACAGAGCAAGATTCCATCTCACACCAAAAAAAAAAAAGAAAATGAAATTGGATACTTGCTGCTATGGTTTGAGTATCTGTATCCCCTCCAAAATTCTTGCAGAAACCTAATCTCCAATGCAATGGTATTAAGAGATGAGGCCTTTCTGAGGTCATTAGGTCATGAGGGCTCCTCCCTAGTGAATGGAATTAAGGCCTTTAAAGAACAGTCATCACACAATGCTTAAGCCTCTTCTGCCCTTTCGGCTTCTACCACGTGAAGACAAAGTGCCATCTTAGAAGCAGAGACCCAGCCCTCATCATACACTAAAACCTGCCAGTGTCTTAATCTTGGACTTTCAAGCCTCTAAAACTGTGAGAAATAAATTGCTATTATTTATAAATTACCCAGTCTCAGGTATTTTTTAAGGCAGCATACAGAGTCTAAGGCACTTATATCATATACAAAATTGTCTCAAAATGAATCAAAGACCTAAATGTAAGAGTTATAACAATAAAACTCCTAAAAGAAAACATAAGGAAAAGCTTCATGACCCTGAATTTGGCAATGATTTCTAGGATGTAATACCAAAAGCACAGGTAATAACAGAATAAAAAATAGATAAACTGGACTACATCAAAATTTCTGGGCCAGGTAAACTGGCTCACACCTGTAATCCGAACACTTTGGGAGGCTAAAGCAGGAAGATCGCTTGAGCTCAGGAATTTAGACTCCATGTCTATTTTTAAAAAGATAAAGGAAAAAGGAAAAAACAACAACAATAACAACCTTCTGTGCATCAAAGGACAAAACCAACAGAGTGAAAAGACAACTCCAGTGGCTCATGCCTATCATTCCTGCACTTTGGGAGGCCAAGGCAGAAGGGCTGCTTGAGCCCAGGAGCTGAAGACCAGCCTGGACAACATAGCAAGACCCCATCTCTACCCAAAACAAAAAAAATAGCTGGGCATGGTGGTACGTGCCTGTGGTCTCAACTACTTAGGAGGCTGAGGTGGGAGGATCACATTAGCCAGGAGTATGTAGCTGCCATAAGCCACTGCACTCCAGCCTGTATAACAGAGAGACCCTGCCTATCTCAAAAACAAAACCAACAAATAAGCAAAAAAAACAAAAAACAAAAAAACCCCTGTAAGTTATATCATGCCACTTCTCTATTAAAAACTCTGCTCTTACTAAACATGGTTTAATCCAAATTTCTTAGCAGAGCTTACAGGGCCTTATATGAGCTGAATATTGAATAGCTCTCTTGACACTCCCAAGCCTTACTCTCTTTCTTGCTGATTTTGTTCCAGTCACTCTGGCCTTCAATTTGTTTAAATAATACACAAATACTATTCACTCCTTAAGGCCTCTGCTCTTGCTGTTTCCTCACCTTAAAATGTTGTGACATACATCTCAAAAGGGTTAGTTAATTCTCTTCATTCAAACTGTTTCCCCTTCACAAGATTTTTCTAAACACTCCATACTCCCTAAAAGCCAGTATGTTTATTCTCATAACATTACTCTGCTTTGTTTTCTTCTAAGCATTTATTACTATCTAAATTGTCTTATTTTGATTACTTGTTTATTATTTGTTCTCTCCTTTATGACAGCATAGACTTATTCACAGCTATATCCTCAGATTCCAGAATAGTACCTGGCACACGGATTATAATCAATAAATAGATACTGAATGAATGATAAAAAATGAGTGCCATAAACCACTCCCAATCTACTTTTTTGTCCTTTCCTTATATCCAAAACCTTAATTCCTTCATATCCATTTCATTCCTCTTTCCCTCTGAGGAATATTCTGCAATTCTATCCTACAAAGACCTTTACTTTATGTCAACCTTTATTTTTAATATCATTTTTGTAGAGACAGGGATCTTGCTATGTTTTCCAGGCTGGTCTTGGAAATCCTGGCCTCAAGTGATCCTCCCACCTCAAATTCCCAAGTAGCCAGGACTACAGGTGCATACTATCTAATTTTTTGTAAAGAGATACAGGATCATGCTATGTTGCTGAGGCTGGTCTTGAACTCCTGGGCTCAAGCAATCCTCCCACCTTAGTCTCCCAAAGTGCTGGGATTACAGGAGTCAACCACAATGCCCAGTTTATTTTATGTCAATCTTATCCCTAATGATTATTGTAGATACAGCATATACTTGTTTATAGAATATCTTATAAACATTCTGTTAGAATTATATGTGTATTACTCTATTCTCTCAGAAGATGAGCTTCCTTAATCAGAACTGATTAAGAAAGCAGGGAAGGAAAAAGGAAAAATCTTTTAAAAAAGTAAAAAAAAGTTTTTTGCTTTTTTTTTTTTTTTAAATAAACATAATATCTAACAGGTACTGTTCAGGTAGGCTATACCCCATCATTATTTGATGAGTGGATAGTTTGTGGAAATACTTCAAACCAAATATTCTCAAGCATTTAAATTTATCTAAGCAATTAACAGCAAAACCATGGAGCTTTTAGACTTAAACCATGGAGCTTTTAGACTTAACTGTGTCATAAATTTAAGTTTGAAATATTTTCACTGCATAATACAAAATGATTACCATCTAACCTTACTTATTTAAAAGAATATTATAAAAAGTGACTAGGATATATGTAAACTAGTTAATAATACTTTCAGAGAAGAAGGGAAGCATATATATCTTTTCCTTCACAATTTACAAAATGTTTTAAAATCAAAGCATCTGAAAAAGTTCTGACTACATACCTCTCATTGTTTTAAATATACACACAATATTATTTGTCCTTTCATTAAGGAAAATATTAAAATGACTTCAAAAATTAAACTAATAAGATATCTAAACGATTTTTTTTTTTTTTTGCTATTGTAAGGGGTCAATTTTCTCATCTATATGCTTATTTTCCTAAATATGCAAATTATACAATATTTAGGAACAGTAATTTTATCTAATAGATGTGTAAACTATTCAAACAAAGAATTAAAGGTAAATTGAAGTTTTAATTATTATAAGCAGCCTCAAAATGTTGCATTTACTGTAGATTAAATGTCTAAATGCAGAGCATAAAATGATTCACATATTTTAATATTAAGAAGAAAAAACTATGTATAATTTACACCTACAGTGCAAGAAGGAAGAAAAAAATGCTTGTGTCAGCCTTAGGAAACAAACAGCCCTATCAAGTGACCAACTAGAAAAGATTCACACTAGAGGCTCAATAAATAACAGTAATGATGACAACCATCTCCCATAACTACATTACAGCCCATTGGCCACATCTGATTATACTAGTCTAGACCTTGGGTAAGCACATACACATTTTCACCAAGAGTTTTCCAATATTACTGCTCTGTTTCCTGGGCTTTCTGTGACCCCCATTAGCAGCAACTGTCATTTTCGCTACTAGACATGACCATTGATGGGAAAGGAAAGTTACCACCTTTCTACACTCTAATAATTGAGAATGTGGAAATAATGTTCCTGAATTGGCAATCCTTCTAAATATAGTAATTTCTTTAGAATTAGCTACAGAGAAGGGGATAAATTGCTTCCAATGATTTTCTACAGTAATATGAGAACTACTAAAGCCTCACTTTTCAAAATAACATCTCCATATATTAACATAGCCTTTATTCTTATAGTGAAGAATTATTGCCTAACTCTCCAGGTACCTGCCTCCTCGTGACATCTATCTCTCTCTGTCTCTCACCCAGCATATCCAATAATTAAGTATCACAAAAATCCCTAAATTGTTTTCCCTCTGCACCTTTCTCAGTTAAAGCACTCAGTAACAACTTTGAATAAGGGATGTAAAGGCTCTAACATCACAGAATACATACACCTGAAACCTTAAAAAGAATAGATTTTGTTGGTGACTGAAAAAATTAATTTAAATTTTAAAAAAAAATTTTAATGGGCTTCATACACATTTAAGGCCAATTTAGATCTTTCTTGATTGAAATTTAGCCCAGGTAGTAGTCAATTTTTCTGGAAGGCAATATCCTTGATCGGGGAGACCACAAGGTATCCATACGCTTTACTACAGTTTAAATGGAGATAGCAAATACTCCATAAAGTTATTTCATCCTGAGAATATAAAACCTTAGTAATTTAATATAAATGTTACATCCTGATATCAACCTGTTTTTCCAAACTTATTTTACATGATAATCCCTAGTTGAGCATTTTAAAACAACTCATGGTATTACAGAGGCTAGAATGGAAGCAAAAGGACCAGGCTGCAAGCCTTTATCTGATTATTTTAGATAAAATAATTTCTTAGGACTATGAAAGAATCTATTCTCTAGAATGTGCAAATAAAAAGAGAGAGAAGATAGTTATATGTAGAAAAGCAAAAATACAGAGAAATGGCTCTCCTGACTCTCCACTTGGAATTCAGCAGATTCCTCTGCTGCACAGTATCTACCACCTTCTATCTTCTTATAATTGCCTTTGTCTCTTCATTGTCAGTGACATTTCCTTAGTGATTCATAGAAATTCATCCTTTCAGATTCCACTCTGACCACTCATTTAACACTGCAATGTCCTCTCTATCTGATTGTACCTATTCTCTCCCCCTCTCCTTGTTTTAACTTTCTCATATCACTTATCAGCTGAACATACTATCAACTTTTTAATTTCTTTATTGTCTAACTTTACCAATTAAAATAAACCCTATCAGGGCAGGCATGTCTATTCTGACCATTGCTAAATTCCCAGAGCTGAGAATATGGACCTGCATGTGGCCGGTATGGATTAATATTTGCTGAATAAAGTGAGTGACTCTATTTTCATTTTATTCTTATTTTACTCTTCTCAAAGGTTATGAGAGTTCCTTTTTTCACCTATCCCTAATACATATCCATTTTTTCTATAATCATGTTTATTTAATAAACGATCCTACTTACATAGAAGCTGTTGTAGTTTTTTAAAATGTATAAGGCTATGAAACATCTACACAAACATAAGCATATTCTACAGGCACGTTACATCCAAGCCATCTTTGCTAAACGTTATATACATTTGGTCTTGGTAAAACAAAATGTCAAACAGCAAATCCTATATAGCGAAACATTTAAAGCTCTGAAATCTAGTACAATTTAGCATTTTTAGGGGGTGAAAAAGCACCATTCAAACGCACCATTTTTTTACATAAATCAGAACAAAACAAGCTTAAAAAGTAGCCACAGATCAGCGTGATGGCTCATGCCTGTAATCCCATTACTCTGGGAGTCCAAGGTGGGAGGATCACTTGAGCAGGAGTTCAAGACCAGTCTGGGCAGCATGGCAAAACTCCAACTCCACAAAAAATACAAAAATTAGCTGTGGTGTGGTGGCAGGCACCTGTAGTCCCAGGTATTTGGGAGGCTGAGGTGAAAGGATCATCTGAGCCAGGGAGATCAAGGCTACAGTGAGCCTTGGATATTGCCACCGCACTCCAGCCTGGGCAACAGAGTTGAGACTCCATCTAAAAAAAAAGTAACCATTGAAAAATCATTTAATTATAAAATCCCATATAAAGTGCACAAAACAAGCCTCTATATTCAAAATCTATTAAAGGAAGTATATTAATGATAAGCTGAAATCAAGCTATAAAACTAAAAATAAAAAATAACCTGACTATGTAAGTACTTCAAACCAAACATATGAATAAAATAAGAAACATATGCTTATCCTAATTAAGGAGAGAAAATTCTAATCTTCTTTGATAAGCCATTAAACTTTCACAAAATGATAAACATTAATTTAAATAATCTAATCTTTAAGAGCATATACTTCATTCTAAATCAATCAGAGAAACTTCTATACCAATACAATCCAGAATTGAAGTAAACAGAGATAAAGACATGAGCCCAGGAGGTAAGAGGTTGCAGTCTGGGTGACAGAACAAGACACTGCCTCAAAAAAAAAAAAAAAAAGATAAAGTCTCTGCTCAACTAATCCATTGTTGATCTCTGACTCTACCCCCAAAATAGCATCATTTCCAAACAACTGTTTACAAGATGCAATTAAGCAGAACACAGTGACTCACGCCTGTAATCCTACCAACTTGGGGGACCAAGGTAGGAAGATCACTTGAGCCTGAGTGACAAGGCACGAACTTATCTCTTAAAAGAAAAAAAAAAAAAAATTATAATAAAAAAATTTAATTGGCGTTTTCTATAAAGTATCTTCCTATATATATAAGTTTAAAACTGAAGCCAGAGAAAGCATATGGCTCTTTAAGTAACACTCAAGGATTTCCAAGTGATAATCTCTACCTCAATTCAAATTTTATCTTCCAATGGTACAGATGAGAATATATTGTAGCCA
>NW_016805059.1:7611674-7619929 GCF_001698545.2 Rhinopithecus bieti | reverse complement strand
AAAAAAAAAAAAAAATTATAATAAAAAAATTTAATTGGCGTTTTTCTATAAAGTATCTTCCTATATATATAATTTTAAAACTGAAGCCAGAGAAAGCATATGGCTCTTTAAGTAACACTCAAGGATTTCCAAGTGATAATCTCTACCTCAATTCAAATTTTATCTTCCAATGGTACAGATGAGAATATATTCTAGCCACACTGTTTACTTATGTGCAATAAATACCTTTGTCTTTTTATGAAAGGATAACCCAGATCTAAAACACAAGCGCTAATGGCCAAACAGGGTCTAAATGAAATCTTTTCTGGCCTCTCTCCCTGTCTCCCTTTTCCCTCTTCACCTTCCCTTCTAGTCATTCTTCTTCTCATTCCACCAACATTACTGGTAATCATGCTATTTAGAGAAGTAAAGACAAAGGCTGGAGCTGCTAAATGAATGCTCAGAAAGAACACATGCAACCTAAGCAGATGAATTTTGAAGACAGACCAGTGTATTAGTACTCGAAGCACTATGTCTTTTATGTGAGCTATTCATATATTTGGATACAAGTCTGAGTTACTGCTGTAATAAGCAGACATTGACTGTCCCTAGAGGATGATTAAGCAACGTGCCCAAAAGTATGTTGGATAATCGCCCTTTCTGTGCTTTCCAAGGAAGGGGTAAAAAGAAGAGTCACACCAGCACGTCTAAAAGTAAAGTTATAGGAGGCTATGAAAGTTCTTAAAATGTGTTTTTATTAAATTAAACACAAAACTATAATTATTGGTTATTTTCATTATTTACATATTTAACAAATTACAAGATTCAAGATGAGAATTTAAATCTTAAAATTTTTACCAAATATTATACTTTTAAACTAGGTTTCATAGTCTACTTCCCTGACTTTTACTATCAAACATTTAAAAAATTAACCAATAAAACTATGCCTGCTTTTTAATTTAAAATATAAATGAAATAGAAACAATGAGAGAAACTAATAGAAAATTTAAAAAACTAGAAACAAGAATGAAAGGAGGCCAGGCACAGTGGCTCATGCCTGTAATCCCAGCACTTTGGGAGGCTGGATGACTTGAGCCCAGGAGTTCAGGACTCGCCTGGGCATCAAGGCAAAACCCCACCTCTACAAGAAAAAAAAAAAAATTAAAAATGTAGCCAAGTGTAGTGTCCTCAATAGCAGTCCCAGATACTTAGAAGGCTGAGGTGAGAGGATCACTTGAGCCAGGGATATCGAGGCTAAAGTGAGTCGAGACCGTGCCACTGTACTCTAGCCTGGGCAACAGAGCAAGACCCTATCTAAAAAAAAAAAAAAAAGACAGAAAACTCTGATAGAGGATTTACACTGATTTTTCAAAATTCTAGAGGTTAAGAACAAAAAGAGCACTACCTAAATACATAAAATATTCATCCTTCTCTCTAAGAGATACAAGTCATAAGACAGGAGACCATCAACAAATCATTACAAATTTCACAGAATAATGTCTCAGAGCAGCTGCCTTGATCACAGCTACCTAGAACAACATCAGGAGCTTAAAATGCTCTAAAAAGTATTTGGAGGGATCACAAGCAAGCTGGCAAGAAGAAAGGTGGCAACCTAGCAGCCAGATCTATTTCTGCCAGCAAAATTAACATCAATACTGAGACACTAAAATTTTTTGCAAGTAATATCACCAAAACCTCCAAGAAAATAAGAATAAAAGGGAAAATAAGAACTTGAAGCCCTTTATTTATCCAAATAAGAAAAAACATACAAGATTCACTGGCAAAGAATTGAGTTGAAAAACATAAGCAACAGTGTTATGGAATTTAATTAAATATATGTTTCAATTCAATTCAATTTCAATTAAATACATTTGTAAGGTGAAAAAAATAACTAAGATAAAGACAAATCGAATATACAAATAAATCAATTTAGGTCCAATATACATAAACAACGTAACCTACACCAAATCTAAATTTAGTATAACACTGAACCCTCAGATTTCATTCAAGAGGGTCAAAGGGAGTAGTAATAACTGTACATTATTTTCTGTTGATGTGGTGCTACAGCATCACAGACTCTAAAAGTTGGCTTTAATATTCTTTAAGTTCTTTAAAACTATTGGTTTAAAGAAAGTTGTGCCTTTCAAGAATAAGAAAACTCTTTTAGATCTATCACTTGCATATTTAAAACATAAACAGAGGTGGTGATAATGATTCAAAATATCATAAAACACTCATAAACAAAATTATCATTCAGGAATAACTACGTTCTTGCTCATAATATGTGAAAATTTCATTTTTTTTTTTTGTTTTTTTTTTTGAGACAGAGTCTCGCTCTGTCGCCCAGGCTGGAGTGCAGTGGCCGGATCTCAGCTCACTGCAAGCTCCGCCTCCCGGGTTCACGCCATTCTCCTGCCTCAGCCTCCCGAGTAGCTGGGACTACAGGCGCCCGCCACCTCGCCCGGCTAGTTTTTTGTATTTTAGTAGAGACGGGGTTTCACCATGTTAGCCAGGATGGTCTCGATCTCCTGACCTCGTGATCCGCCCGTCTCGGCCTCCCAAAGTGCTGGGATTACAGGCTTGAGCCACCACGCCCGGCCGAAAATTTCATTTTTAACTGAAATCTTTTATTATAAGTATATGTATTTTTTTCTCTTTTAAGTCATCAAGGTGGTAACAATTATGTCAGTGATTATCAATTATTATAGCTCTATAAATTTGTTTAAAATGGAGTGTTGTTTACATAAAAAATACCAATAATTGAACTCGGAATTACCAAAACAATGTATTTAAAAATATATTATTAAACAAATGTAAGTTAAAGAGACCATCAGCAAATCACTATAAATTTCACAGAGTAATGTAACATCTCATAGAGCAGCTGTCTTGATCATAGCTACCTAGAACAATATCAGCAGTTTCTACTAAACAACAATCACTTATGTCTGAACTTAGTAATTGATTTGCTAATGATACTCTTCAAGTCTGTTAGACCTTATGCTGTAGTCTGTCTACAAAGGTCTTCATGTTATTTACACTAATAAAACATTAATCAAGGGCAAAATTTATAGCAGCTACTCTATAAATGAGGTCAAGGCAGGTCAGACTTACATAAGAAGAAGAAAAAAGGTTAGTCTTTGCAGTAAAAAGGAAAATCCTTATTACTATTCTTCCTGCCCCTGAGATTAAGTCTAGTAGTCAAACACTCCAAACTATTTCACAAACACATCTATTCCTATGAAAACTCATTTAACCTCAAGGCACTAAATATTTATAAAATGAAAGCCAAATCCACTGATTTACAAAAATAACCCACTAAAATTTTCCCTTAAAATATATTATACACTGTAAATAAAGAGAGAACGAAAATTTCCAATTTTGCCTCCACTATTTTACTAATGAATCTTAGCTTCCACCACTGTTTATTTCAAACACTTAAAAGATAAAGGCTGAGTGTTCTCTATAGGCTAAGCAGTGAAGTAAAGAAAAGAGTTTCTAACTATGGGAAGCTAAAAAATCTAAACAGAATAAGAAAAGCAAAGGCAAAATGTCAGAGAAAGCGTACTATGAAAATAGTAACAGATGATATAAAAGTAAATTTTTCAAACAACTGTTTCAACAAATCTTCAGAAATAGCAATAGCCAGAGTATTAGCATTTGTGCCAGTACCTTCAAGTCTCAGTTCCCACAGAATAACACAGGTCCAGCAGACACCTCTATATGCAGTAAAGTGTGTTACAAGAGAGGAACTCTGAGCTTATGGCACTTGAATCTTTTGTGATAGCCAGTAGGTCTGTTGGTCTTTGGATCAGAGAGAGACATTATTGTACTAGACAGTAAATGATCTTGCTTTGTTCCAAATGGAGACACTATGTCTATATTCCAAAGATGTCTGATATATAAAGATCTTTGAATGATAATGCAAAACAAAGGCATTTCGTATCTCTACTTACAAGGCCAAAAATCTTAAGAGTGATGCCTGGCTTTAAACCCACATCCAAGCCATTAGGATATCCTGTCAGGTCTTATCTTCAAAATAGGTTCACAATCCTACCACTTCTTACCTCCTCTACTGCTAGCAACCTTGTCCCAGTCACCATCATGTTTAATCAGACTTACTACAATAGCCCCCTAATTGATCTCTTTGTTTTTTGTTTTGTTTTGTTTTGTTGTTTGTTTGTTTTTGAGATAGGGTCTCATTCTACTGCCCAGGATGGAGTGAAGTGATGTGAACACAGCTCACTGCAGCTTTGACCTCCTGGGCTCAAGTGATCTTCCTGCCTCACTCTCCCATGTAGCTGGGATCACAGGTGCATGCCACCACACCCAACTAACCCTTTTTATTTTCTGTAGAGACAGGGTCTCACTATGTTGCCCAGGCTGGTCTCGAACTCTCAGGCTCAAGAGATCCTCCCACCTCAGCCTCTCAAAGTGCTGGAAATAGACATAAGCCACTGCTTCTGGCTGATCTCTCCACTTTTATCCTTAAATTTCTACATGCATCAGTCATAGTAATTCTTTGTTCCCCAAAGCAGGGTCTTGCTCTATCTCCCAGGCTACATTGTAGTAGCATGATCACAGCTCATTGCAGCCTCGTCCTCCTAGACCCAAGGGATCCTCCCACCTGACAGCTTTCCAAGTAGCTGGTACTACAGGCACCTGCCTCCGTACCAGGCTAATTGTTTGCATTTTTTGTGGACAGTTTCACCATGTTGTCCAGGCTGGTTTTGAACTCCTGGGCTCTAGCAAGTCACCCACCTCAGCCTCCCAAAGTGCTGGGATTTTTAATCCAGAGTGATCTTTTTAATCCTTAGGGAGACTGTCTTCCTCTTCTTCTCAAAATCGTGCAATGGCTGTCATTTCCCACAGAATAAATTATAAAGCCTCTACACAAAATATTGCCCTATGTTATATCTCTGACCTTACTTCCTATTTCATTCTACTTTAATCACTCTTTTCTTGCTATATTGGCCTCATTCCTCAAATACATTACAGAGGCTCTCACTTGTACACTGGCTGTTCCCTACGCTCTTCCATACATGGCCCTTTGACTCCCTGTGTGCTTCAAGTGCTTGCTCCAATGTTACTTTCTCAATGAGTCCTAATCCTGCCACTCTATTTTAACTACAAACCATACCAACATTTTCTACTTCTTCAAAAATTTCATTCCCCTCATCTGCTCCATATTGTCTTTTCTCATAGTACTGACCATCATTCACATATTATATAACCTATTAATTTTTCTGTTGTTCATAATCAGTCAATGCCTATTGAATATACAATCCACAAAAAAAAAGAATCTTTATCTATTCTGTTTATTGCACTGTATCCTCAGTAGCAATAATAATTCCTGGGACATAGTATATAATAAATGGATGAGGAATTGAAGCTCAAAAACCAAAAGCACTTGCCAAGTATCAAAGCTGAAACCTGAACCCAGGCCTATCTTCAAAGCCAATGCTCTTAATCATAAGTCTATGTTGCCTCACCTATTAAATGTAACAGTAACATATATAAGTAAGGGTAGTTACATTTAGTAAAGTCTACAATGATCAAAATCACCTCATATAAATTTTCTTTTAAAAGCCCAGGAATTACACTTCAATAAACACTAAAAATTATAAAAAATCTGCTCATAGGTGTTTTGCATTAAGCAGAATATTTGTATATTTAATCAACTGCTCCAGTTACCTCTTTTCTGTATATAAACTTCAATATCATCCAATACCTTAGTGTTGAAATCAGCCAAAAGCTATTTTTCAATAACCATACACTTTGAAATGTTTACTAAAAGGAAGACTAAAGAATTAGTCATTATTTTATTCATTGCCCTATGAATTAGTAATCACTGCTATAAATCATATCAGTTTTTATTGATCATCTACTATTTGCTACACTCTACATGAAAATGTAGCTCTATCTTTCATATAGATCATTGTAGTAACCTTCCTACTGTTGTTCATTTCAATCAGGTCTTCCCTCCTTCAACCTATGCTAAATAATTCTGCCAGTTAATCTTTCCAAGCCCCAAATATCACAATGACTTCTGTTTGAAATCTTCCAAGGTTTCCCACTCTCTTGAGGAATCTAGATGCCCAATTCCAACACCACCTCTCCAACACACACAAACACACACGCACACGAATATCCTATATACCTTCCCACATTACAATGCCTTCAGATATTCTGTTACCTGTGTTTGAAACATTTTTCACACAAACGTCCTCCAATTTTTCCATATCCTCCAATTTTCTAATGTTTACATGACAAATCGTACTGATCCTTGAAATGCCTCTCAAGAATCATGTTTCCTGGTTAAGTTTTAAGCATCCTGTACTTACATATTTCCATCACAGAATTCAGCATTAAGTATTATAATTGCAGGTTACTAGTCTGTGAGCACCTGTAATTATTTCTGACGGAAAGGATTTTAGTAGTATTTAAAATCAAATAAAGTTACGAATACTCTTTTCTCCCTTTTCCATAACATTTATGAGAGATAGAGAGCAAGCTTTGATTCCTACACACAAGTTCAAATAGTTACCAAAGGACTGATAGGGTCAATCTTCCAACAACATCACCCAAAACACTAATCGAACACTGCTGAAACAGTAAGTTTGTTCAGAATACTATCTCAAAGGGGAGTCAGTAGCATCTTTTAATCTATACTCTGGGTCTTCAGTTCCATTAATGCAAAATCAGCTACTACAAATCAGACAAAAAGTGATCCACTAATCATTTCCTCAATTTCTTTTTACCTTTTAATTCTTTCACTCTTTTACATTTGTTTTCTCCCTTTTATCTCTCTTTTCATCTCTGCACTTTCTTCCCTTCTTTTACCCACCACTGAATTTTCATTCCTTGAATTCTTCTGTTTCTGCTCTTTAAGTGGAAAACATACCTACTTATTTCCTCTATCACCTTTCTCATCACATCATATTTCGAAACTTGTTCCCCCTCCCCTTACGGTCAGCCTGTGATATAAGTATCAGTAAGCATGTCTCTAAAGAAAATTATTAAATGGTTAAATATTAACAAATACATAATGATTGATATATGAGAGTTCCATTACATTACTGACTGAACAAATAGTAAATAGAACCCAAAATATCAATGCCTATGGGAAAACACAAGATTTTAAAGAAAAATACAAAATGAATTAAAATAAAATAGATTACCTTCCTTCATTGACAAGTTCGATAAAAGCAAGGCCTGCGTTCTTCTGTATAGAATTTTGCCACTCCTATAAAAAAAAAAAGCAAAAATAGCTGAAGAAATGTCACTCAGTAGGTTCTTTTAAAACAATAATAATGAAAAAATCACCCATATCAATTTCATACCTAACTCTTAAAAGTTATTTTAAACCATATGAATAGGTGATATTGACACTAAACAAGCTAGCAACAATTTGATTCTATGTAAATTAAACAAGCCTATCTATATTTATCTTGCCCTTTTCATTCTATAACACGATATACTAATTTATCTGAAATAGCTGGGAGTTGGGAAAGAAGGTAACAAAGAAAACCAAGGACAAATAGATATTTTTGTTTTGGCTTTGTTTTTTGATTTTTTAAAAATATGTATTATCCAAACTGAAGAGAAGAAACAATTAAATAGTTCAATAACCGTAATACAAACAGCATAGTTTACCATAAAAATTGACGTCTAGTAATTGAAAATGAGATGAGAAAAATCAGTGAATTGAGCTAAACCAGTTTTGAGTTAGAAAACTATAATTCATTACTCTATGAATTAGTAATATCTGGTATAAATCTACTAACTATATTCTTGATCCATTTGAAATGTATCCATTAAATTTTATCCACTAAAAGCAATCCATTAAAAGCCTAGGAATGAAATCAATCAATAGAGTGTGTACAAATGAATATTTTAATCCTTATAATAAAATACATATATAATAAGCATTAATACAATAAGAAAAGGCCTACATGAATTGAAATATACCTAGATTTGAAAAATGCTAGTAAATGCACTTGTGTATGTGTGCATCTGTGTGCGTGTGTGTCTGTGTGCCTACATAAACACACACACAGAGATTTGTTTTTAAAGAACTAGAGGCCGGGCGCGGTGGCTCAAGCCTGTAATCCCAGCACTTTGGGAGGCCGAGACGGGCGGATCACGAGGTCAGGAGATCGAGACCATCCTGGCTAACACGTTGAAACCCCATCTCTACTAAAAATACAAAAAATTAGCCAGGTGAGGTGGCGGGCGCCTGTGGTCCCAGCTACTCGGGAGGCTGAGGCAGGAGAATG
>NW_016805059.1:7609040-7611580 GCF_001698545.2 Rhinopithecus bieti | reverse complement strand
AAAAAAAAAAAAAAAAAAAAAAAAAAGAACTAGAAATACATATATAAGCTTCCTATTTCTTAATATTTAAGGAACTCTTTGTATTCTAACTACGTAATATCTCTCAACTGATCTTTCTTTGTTCTTTCATAAAACCCAAATCAAAAGGCCATGTCTGGCTACTTATCACTGCTCACCAGAAACCATATTCATATTGTCTGAGTGTAATAACTCTAAGACTTTCAAATTCCAGGCAATTTCACCCTAATGGCTATTCTGTTCCACTCCAAATTCTTTTCTTTTTCAGTCTCATCCTTTCTCTTCTACTTTCTCTTTTCTATGTCCACTTTTGTACTAACTCCCTTTGTGTTTTGAAAAACTCAAGGTGGTTCTTGAGACTAAAACAATCACACGACATGATTTGTCAAAGAATTATATTTTATGAATAGTGTTAGCATAACTGTGCTAAGAGAACATATACAGTAGAATAAAAATTAAATAGAAAATCAGTAAGACATTGGAGGATAGTCACTGTCTAGAACCAGCAGAGAAGAAAAGGTAATGTATTCTTGAGGAATGAACAAGAAACAAAGTCATAAAATCCATGTTCTTATTGTGATACTAACAAAATATATCCTTAGGCAGATCATGCTACATCTGCAGGTCTTAGATATTCTCTTTTAAAAGTTTATTCTAGGTATAATTTTTATTACTCTAAAATGTACTAACATTTAGAAATTCATGACTTGTAATTGTACAATACATACTCTCTGAAAATTCATACTGAATTCATATTTTACCGAAACTGTAAAACAGATATTAATTTTTTCCAATGAGGAAAAACAAACCTATATAAAACAGAAATATGAATCTAATTTAAAACCATTTTCTTTCCATCAAAATAAAATGAAGACAAGTTGTCCAAAGGGAAGCAATCAAATTCCACAAGACGATTTTCTTGAGAGAAGGGCAAGTGCCACAACTTCCTCTCTTTTCAAAAGGTAGGAGAATGATTGAAAAAAGCAGAAACCTCCAATTTTTTTTTTTATTTTGGTACAGAGGGTCCCACACCTAACTTCCCAAGCACAGCACAGAGAGATAATAAGACTCAAAGGCTTACCCTAAATCTAGTAACGCACAAGAACAGTAGAACAGAAACAAATTTAAAGACAGATAGACCTCAACTAGGAAGATTCAAAAAATTATCACAGAAGGATGCAGAAGCAGCTTAGGATTTAAGAAGATGAAGAGAACGTAACTGTGACCCTTGTGGACAGGCAGCAAGTGATCAGCAAGAAGTATGATGCCTCAAGAGATGCCACAGCCAAACAACACAAGCATGAGTTCACTCCTCAGCTCTTATACCTAACATAACATTCTTGGAAACCCAACTAGAAATTTAACATAATACAAGAATAGGAGGGAAGGTGGGACCTCAAGTTGAGGGAGTTTTCATTTACATCATTTAACTTACAGAAAATTTCAAAATACAAACTTAAAGAAGAAAATGAAAAAAAAAATGCTTTTCTTGCTAGAAAAAAAGAAGCCAGTAATTACAAAGGAACTAAAATTCTATACATAAATCTTTAGTCATTTTACTTTTATAAGTATCCACTGTCAGGAAAAAAGTCAAGAATGTCCCCTTTCACCACTATCTTTCAACATCATTCTGGAAGTCTTGGCTAATGCAGTAAGACAAAAAAAGGATAAAAATTGAGAAAGAAGAAATAAAACTGTCTTTGTTGATGACACGATCATCGATATAGAAAATCTTAAATAATCTACAAAAAAATCCTGGAATAAGCAATAAATAGCAAGGTTGCAGGATACAAGGTTAATATACAAAGTAAACCACTTTCCTATGTATCAGTAATAACAAGTCACAGACTGGGATAAAATCATTTGTAATTGACATCTGATAAAGAATTGTTCTGCAAAATATACAAAGAACTCTTAAGAGTCAACAAAAACGGCAAGATGGCCGAATGGGAACAGCTCCAGTCTCCAAATCCCAGCGCGAGCGACACAGAAGACCAGTGATTTCTGCATTTTCAACTGAGGTACTGGGGTCATCTCACTGGGGAGTGCCGGACAATCAGTGCTGGTCAGCTGCTGCAGCCTGACCAGCGAGAGCTGAAGCAGGGTGAGGCATTGCCTCACCTGGGAAGCACAAGGGGAAGGGAATCCCTTTTCCTAGCCGGGGAACTGAGACACACAACACCTGGAAAATCGGGTAACTCCCACCCCAATACTGCGCTTTAAGCAAACGGGCACACCAGGAGATTATATCCCACACCTGGCCGGGAAGGTCCCACTGCCACGGAGCGTCCCTCATTGCTAGCACAGCAGTCTGCGATCTAACCGCAAGGCAGCAGCGAGGCGGGGGAGGGGGCGCCCGCCATTGCTGAGGCTTAAGTAGGTAAACAAAGCCGCTGGGAAGCTCGAACTGGGTGGAGCTCACAGCAGCTCAAGGAAACCTGCCTGTCTCTGTAGACTCCACCTCTGGGGACAGGGCACAGCTAAACAACAACAGGGGAAGCAGCAGAGGCCTGTGCAGACNT
>NW_016805059.1:7567565-7605985 GCF_001698545.2 Rhinopithecus bieti | reverse complement strand
GCATGTTCTCACTCATAGGTGGGAACTGAACAATGAGATCACTTGGACTCGGGAAGGGGAACATCACACCCTGGGGCCTATCATGGGGAGGGGGGAGGGAGGAGGGATTGCATTGGGAGTTATACCTAATATAAATGACGAATTGTTGGGTGCTGACGAGTTGATGGGTGCAGCACACCATCATGGCACAAGTATACATATGTAACAAACCTGCACGTTATGCACATGTACCCTAGAACTTAAAGTATAGTAATAATAATAATAAAAAAGGTTGCATCTAAAAAAAAAATGTATGAACATAAAGGAAAAGACTGAAAATTGCACTGATAAATTTGAGTTTAAAAAAAAAAGTCAACAAAAACAAACAATAACATTAAACAATGGGTCAAAGACTTTGACACTTTGACACTTTGACACCAAGGAAGATATACAAATGGCAAATAAGCATATGAAAGATTCTCCACTTGTCATCGGGGAAAGGACTAGATACCATTAGACACCTGTTAGAATGGCCAAAATCCAGTACACTGACATCACCTAATGCAAGGATGTGGTACAAGAATAAATGAAATCTCAGTCTTTGCTGGTGGGAATCCAAAATAATACAGTCTCATTGAAAAACAGTTTGGTGGTTCCTAACAAAACTAAACCTACTCTTACCATAAGATCCAGCAATTTCACTTTTTAGTGTTTAACCAAGGGAGTTGAAAACTTATGACCACTTAGAAATTTGTACATGGAGATTTATAGCAGCTTTATTCATAAATGCCAAAACTTAGAAGCAAACAAAATGTCATTCAGAAGGTGAATGGATAAATAAATTGTGGTACAACCAGACAATGGAATATTATTCAGTGCTTAAAAAAAAAAAGAGCTTTCAAGCCATGAAAGGACATTACTAAGAGAAAGAAACTAATATGAAAAAGTTACATACTGTATGATTCCTACTATATGACATTTTGGAAAAGGCAAAACTATGGAGAAATGTAAAAAAGATCCGTGTTTACAGGGGTTACTGGGAATGGAGGGGAGCACAAAGGATTTTTAGGGCAGTAAAACTACTTTGTATGAAACTATGATGATGAAGACACACCATTATGCATTTGTCTAAACTCACAGAATGCAGACCACCACAGTGAACCCTAATGTAAACTGTGGACTTTGAATGATAATATGTCAATGTAGGTTCATTGATTATAACACACACACCAGTCTGGTGAAGAATGTTGACAAGAGAGAAGGCTATGTGTGTGTAGGGGAAAGAGGAACGTGGGAAATCTCTAACTTTTGCTCAATTTTGCTGTGAACCTAAAACTGCTCTAAAAAGTAAAGTCTTTTAAAAATTAGTAATAAAAAAGTATTTACTAGTACTATTTTCTCAAATCCATTTGGTCTGATCCAAAATTGCAATGGGAAAGGATTTTTGTTAAAACTCAAAACTACACACGGATGAAATAGGTAACAGCAGAAAGACTCATACATTAAGTAGGCAGGTAAAGGGTAAACATCATTTAGATTTTCTTTTCATCATATACAGAAACTTTCACTTACATTGTCAAATCAGAAATGGTGCCATTTAGATTTCACAAAGATTTTACGTAGTATTATTGAGGTTAGACTGAAAACAAGTTAAAGTTAGTATAACTATCAAAACTTAACCACACTAAAAATTTAGAACCTAAACTTATCTTGGTATGTCACATGAAATATTTATTTTCAATTAAAAACAAATTAGGGCCGGGCGCGGTGGCTCAAGCCTGTAATCCCAGCACTTTGGGAGGCCAAGACGGGCGGATCACGAGGTCAGGAGATCGAGGCCATCCTGGCTAACACGGTGAAACCCCGTCTCTACAAAAAAAATACAAAAAACTAGCCGGGCGAGGTGGCGGGCGCCTGTAGTCCCAGCTACTCGGGAGGCTGAGCCAGGAGAATGGCGTAAACTCGGGAGGCGGAGCTTGCAGTGAGCTGAGAGCCAGCCACTGCACTCTAGCCCGGGCGACAGAGCAAGACTCCGTCTCAAAAAAAAAAAAAAAAAAAAAAAAAATTAGATATGAAGGTACATATATAATTGAAGAAGTTCAGTGTTTTATGGAGGCTCGCAAACTCAAATTTATTACTAGTAATATATTATGCTTCTGGTTTTTCTTGAGATCATCTATAAGCCCATTATTTGTTACTTCCGCCAATTTATTACATAATAGCCTGACAATAAAATGTTTCTCATCGTATAATTTTTAAAATTGGCTAAAAATAGGAATAAAATGAAAATACAAATCTTACACTTCTGGTTATTGTTAAAAATTATCACAAATCTCAGGAATATCTTTATGTTTTCATTTCTCTATAATACAGTCCTAATTACTAATTATTACCATTTAATAAAATACCAAATGCCAGATATACAAATGCATACTAAAAGAATAACCTACATAAAAGAATCTGAAGCCCATGAGAATATTTTTTCAATTTGTTTATAATCCAGGTGTTAGTCAAAGCCAACCAGTTTTCTCCATAATAAAACATTCTCTATAGTAATTTACAGAAGTTGCCAAAACTAAAAAGAATATTCATGAACTATGCTATCCTAAACCATTTTTCTCCACTTCAGAAACAATCATCAAGGAAGGTGTTAGTCTAAACAATTTCATAAACCACAGTTCAATATAACCCTTAGTGAGTTTTAATAGTTAAAAGAAAAGCTTAATGGTCATCATCTTTCATGATCATTTCAATATTTCATCACAGTACTTACAATTATATAGTGATGCAAAATGCATAGTACATTTAAAGGTCTTGGTTATCCTTTTCCCAGAGGTGCTGATGAAAACACGTTAAAAGCCTCAAATCCAACCACTAATGCAACTAAGTAATTTCAAAACACATTTCAGCACTTTGGAGAGGAAGAACTCAAAACAAAACAACAGAGTCAATAATTTCATACCTGTTCCTAAGCTGTATTTAATTGACTATCACTTCCTAAGGCCGTAATTGTTGACTTGTCAATTTTTACTAAAATACACTCTTAGCTTACTGATGCTTTTAAGTCACACAACAAAAACAATGAAGATAATACATATTAGTGATATCTACTACATAGATCTCCACCAAATGTCAAAACTGTATTCTTGGTGGTAAAAGCTAGTTAGGGGGACAAAAGACTTCATTAACCTAACATTGTCTATTCTTCCCTATCCTCAACAAATAAATATAGAGAAAAAGATAGCAATTAATGTGCTATGCATTCATTTAAATTATTGTAATAAAATTCTCATTTCTTTAGACATGATCCTGAGTTTTCTATAAATTCAATAATCTCCTAGAACATATTTTAGTAACAAACACACTAAATAAATTTATCTCGATTTTAAAAGTAATTCCCAAATATTAGTATGTTCTAAAGCAGAAAAAATCAGGTCACAGATTTAAAAGATTACATATAATCTACACTGCTATCATTTTACTTTGTCAAGCAATTAATTCTGAATAATGTTAAATGCAGTAGCAATTGATTCTGGCAGGCAGATCTTTAACATAACTTTGAGTATCAAAAAAAATTTTTTGGCCAGGCATGGTAGCTCACGCCTGTAATCCCAGCACTTTGGGAAGCCAAGGTGGGCGGACCACGAGGTCAGGAGTTCAAGACAAACCTGGCACACATGGTGAAACCCCATCTCTACTTAAAAACACAAAAATTAGCTGGGCGCGGTGGTGCACGCCTATAATCACAGCTACTCAGGAGGCTGAGGCATAAGAATCACTTGAACCTGGGAGGCAGAGGTTGCAGTGAGCCAAGATAACACCACTGCACTACAGTCTGGGCAACAGAACGAGACTCTGTCTCAAAAAAAAATTTTTTTTCTTTTAAGAAAGGTAGATAATGAGTGACTTCAGGTTAAACATAGTAAATGTGAAAATAAAGAGGAAGCAACAGTATATGAGATACATCAAGAAATTTATTTTACAACCTGGAAACACGAGTTAGTAGTAATAAACGCGTTTAGAGAACCAAAGAAAACAAACCTCTACACAACAAAGTAGAAGAATCAACATGAGAAAGGAAATCAATGCTTGTCACAAAACTCCAGAAAAGCTAGGAATTGAAGGCACTGAGTACATACGAAGGTGGCTGAGGCTAAGAGCTGTAAGTTGGTATAAAAAAAAAGTTAGAATCCCAAATCTTCTTCCTATGCCGTGTAGCCATCCTACCATAGTAAACACTGAAAGATAATTTTCCAGAAAAGTTATAATTAAGGAAATTATTTTAAAAAGCTATAATGAAAAAGACAAGATAAATCGAAAGTATACATACTGGACTATGACACTCTGAGTGATATCTGAAAACTTTTCTGAGAAAACTGAGAAGCTAGAATAAAAGGTAAGGCTCTATGAATGACAAAGGGAACTCATGCATCACTGGTGGACAACTCATACCTAGACATACAGATTTTCTCTGCAAATTGCCAAAATTAACTAGACATTTGAGGAAACCCTCTTCTGTGATGACAGACACCAAAGCAAACAAGCAGGGGAGAAAAAAAAAACTCACAGAAAACAGACAATATTGTTAAGAGGATGAAGAAAAGAAAATTAAAGTACAATTAAATATCATAGGAAAATTTTTTTTAATTTCATCTAAAATAACAAGATAGAGATTTTGTTTTATCAAGCGCTATCTCTTTTTTTTTTCTTTTCTTTTTTCTGAGACAGAGTCTCACTCTGTCACCCAGGCTGGAGTGCAGAGGCGCGATCTCGGCACACTGCAACCTCTGCCTCCGGGTTCAAGCGATTCTCCTGCCTCAGCTTCCCAAGTAGCTGGGACTACAGGTGGGCATCACCATGCCCAGCTAATTTTTTTATTATAATTATTTTTAGTAGAGATGGGTTTTCACCGTGCTGGGCAGGCTGGTCTCTAACTGCTGACCTCAGGTGATTCACCCGCCTCGGCCTCCCAAACTGCTGGGATTACAGGAGTGAGCCACCACGCCCGGCATATCAAATGCTATTTCTATGCCCTGTTATCAATCAGGATTCTTCAGAGAAACAGAATGAATGCGGGGGCGGGGGGGGGCGGTGGGAGAGAGAGAGAGAGAGAGAGAGAAGAGAGAGAGAGAGAGAAGAGAAGAGAAGAGAAGAGAAGAGAAGAGAAGAGAAGAGAAGAGAAGAGAAGAGAAGAAGAAGAAGAGAAGAGATTTATTACAAGGAATTGACTCACACAATTACATTGGCTAACAAGTGCCAATATCTACAGGATAAGTCAGCAAGACCAACGGCACAGTGTGAAGGCCAGCAGCCTCTAGACCCAGGAAGAGACAAATTTGAATCCAAAAGTGAGAAAAAGTCAAAGTCATAGTTAGAAGCAGTTAGCAAGAAGAAATTCTCTCTATTGGGGGAAAGAGTCAGCCTTTTTGTTTTATTCAGGCATTCAGCTGATCGGATAATGCCCAACACTAACAGGGAGGGCAATCTTTTTTACTTAGTCTACCAATTTAAACATTAATTTCATTCACAAAAGACTCTCACAGATATACCCAGAATAACATTTAACCAAATGTCTAAACAGCCTGTGACCCAAATGACACACAAATTAACTATCACAAGTCCACTCCTTGTCAACTTGGCACTCATATATATCTACTTAAACCATACTTCATCATCAAATGAAGATTAATAACAAGGTCATAATTCCACCTCACATGATACAACTATTCTGCATACAACCAAAACCATTCTAAACCTGTGACAGTCAATTTTATGTGTCAACTTGACTGGACTAACAAATGCCCAGGGAACTGATAAAACATGATTTCTGGTTGTGTCTGTGAGGTTGTTCCACAACAGATGAGCATCTGAAGTGGTAAAGAAGATCTAACTTCACCAGTGTGAGTGAGCATTAATCACCCAATTTGTTGAGGGCCCGAATAAAACGAAACGGCAGAGGAAGTAGGAGTTCACCTGCTTCTGTTGGGAAAGACATCCTCTTCACTTGCCCTCACATTAGCACTCCAGGTTCTCAGGACTTCAGACTCAGGCTGGGACTGAACACCACTGGTTTTCCTGGGCCTTTAAGTTTTAGACAGCAGATCATGAGACCTCTCAGCCTCCATAATTGCATGAGCCAATCCCTCATAATAAATCTCTTTGTCTAAATCTATATATATTCTATTGGTTCTATTTATCTGGAGAACCCTAATATAAACCCATTCCCCACCTTAGGTGATATATACACTTCCCCCAATATCCCATAATTTACATATTTACATACTATGATGTACAGTTAACAATACTTAAATACTATGATGTTGATACTATAAATTCAATACATCTTAAGTTTCATGGTGAGGGATTAAGAAGAAAGAAAACAAAGATTTTATATATATATAAAATATATGTATATATACACATATATATACACACACACACAAACACATATATACACACAAAATAAGGAAATGTAACAATTACATTTCTTGTTTTGTAAATGGTCACGTGATCACAGTTGGTATCTACAACTACCTTTTTTTCACTGCCTACTCTATATTCCCTTTGTCTTCAGCAAGCACCTCAGCTGGTCCTGGTACTGTACCTAATAGGGTGACTCAAAGCTTCATTCCTGAAGGGTATGGGCTGCTTTAGTAGTCCTACCTGGATTGTATTACCAGCGTTCCTCAACTTAATCACACAGTATGGTGATACTAAGATAAGCACTGAGGAACTTCTTGTACTACACACATATTCTTCCTTACTTTTATTGTGGTATAGTTCAATTTCCCCACAGTAGTCAGGATCAATCACTACTCTTAGCATGATAACTCCATTTTTGCCTGAGGATTCAGAGGCATGAGGAGCCCAAAGTGGCTGGGAAGCAATCTTAACTTCCAGTTCAATGGAATCATTGTTGTGCCTCCTGGTGGAAGCACTTCTCCCTTTGGAATGAAGACCTCTAGGCCAGCAAAGTGTAAGATCACAGGAACAGGAAGCAAAAATTTTGCTATTGGGTCACTAGAGGTAATAACAAGTGGTATCACTCCCATTTCCACCTGTTGATTCCTGAACCAGTGAATCCTACCTATGGGGAGAAACAGCACCATATACTGGATGCTGATTCAGTACACATATATCCTGGTAAAACCTTGTCCCAACCATAGAAGGTATTGCCACCTACATTCAGTTCTATCAAGCCAGCTGCTTGAGGATGGTGGGGAACATAGCAAGGCCAGTGAATTCCACCAGCATTCATTTGCTGTGAAATAGATTTCTTAATCAGAAGCAATGCTAAGCAATACAATGAAGGCTGACAAAGCATTCTGTGAATCCACAGATGGTAGTTTGGGCAGAAGTACGGCATGCAGGGAAAACAAATCTGTATTCAGAGTGAGTGTCTATTCTAATAAGAACAAAATGCTGCTCTTTCTATGATGGAAGGGGTCAAATGTAATCAACTTGCTACCAGGTAACAGGTTGATCATCCTAGGGAATGGTGCCTTATCAGGGACTTACTGTTGGTCTCCACTGCCAGCAGATTTGACACTCAGCAGTAGCCACAGCCAGGTTGGCTTGCTGAGTGGAAGTTCAGGTTACTGAGCCCTTGGATAACATTCATCCCTGCCACCATGACCACCTTGTTCATGAGCTCACTGGGCACTGATGGGTGGCTGGGGAAAGTGGCTGACTGGTATCCACAGAACAGGTCTTCCCAGCCACTTTATTATTAAAATTAGCCTCTGTTGAAGTCACCCTTCAGTAAGCATTCATACAGGACACAAATACACAGTATTCACATTTTTCTCCCATTCACAGACATCTATACACATAACTCTTCCCCCAAATTTTTTGGTCAACAATTTTCTACTCATGTCCCTTCCAAGTCTCTGACCATCCAGACAAACCAATGGCTATAGCCCATGAATTAATAAATAATCACATTTATCCTTCCGAAAAAAGTAAACAATCAGGTACACTCCTCAAAGTTCTGTCCACTGAGAAGGTTCTCCTTCACTATAGTCCATCAGAGATGTCCCAGAAAGGGGCTGTAGTGCTGCAGCTGTTCACTTTCGGGTGGTGCCTGCATATTGTCAGAACAATCTATACACCAGGCCCAAGTCTTCTCCTCTGGCAACTGATCACAGCACTCACCAGGCTGGCCAAGAGAAGGCAGTGTAGCAGAACTGAGGACCACTGGATATTTAGGCCACTTCATGCAACTTTCTTGTGTTTTCAAGCATTGCTTGGGCCTGATCACATGTGTGTCACTTTGATTTGACAACAGAGTGCTTCTGTGCATGCACAACTTGATGGCTTAGTGGGACAGATAACATTCAGTTCATAATAAGCAGCTCAGTCACTTGCTAACTTGGTGGCCCAGGGTTAACTGTTCAGTCTCTACGAAAACTTAGTGACAGACCAAGAGTTGTTTCTTAAAAGGAGAATATTTGTCTGGGAGGGATGGCAGGGTCTTGCTCCAAAATCCTATGGGTTTGCATTGCAATTTACCTAAAGGGCCTGCTAAAGACTCCAAACAGCATCCCCATCTGTCACTGAAACTTCAAGCACCATTAGATCTCCTGGAGTCTATGGCTTGCACAGCAGCCTAAACCTATTACAGAGCCTTCTCTTGTTCTGAGTTCTACTCAGAACTATCAGCTTTTCAGGCAACTCGGAAAATGGGAGAGTAACATACCCAAATGAGGAATATGTTGCCTCTAAAATCCATAGAGTCTACAGCCATACCACCCTGAAAATGCTCAATCTTGTCTAAAATCCGTGAACAGTCACTAGCGTGTACTTTCAGTTGTAGGAGGGGCCAGATACAACTTATTTTTCACCTAAGAAGGGATTATCTTGACATGTTCCACAATACTGGAACCCTAGAAATTTCACTGAGGTGAATTTAGCTTCCAACTTCTGACATGCAAATACCTTACCAAAAAGTCTGGTAGTTACTACTTCTTGCTAAGTGGAACCAGCATAATGTCATCAATGTAATGGACCACTGTGATTTCTCTGTGGAAGTGAAAAGTGATAAAGATCCATGCAAACTATATTATGACATACAGCTAGAAAGCCAGATACTCCTAATATCAGGCAGTTAAGGGACACTGCTAGTCTTGCTAGATGAAAGAAAACTGCTTCTGGTGGTCCTTATTGACAAGTGTTGTTCTAGCCAACACTTATTACCCGTTTTTTGATTATACTCAACCACATGAGGTAAAGTAGTATCTCATTGTGGTTTTGATTTGCATTTCCCTGATGACTAATGATGCTGAGCATCTTCTCACATGGTTATGCTTATAATAATCCACTGTCATTCTCAAAGATTCATGTGTCTTCTGCATAGGCCAAATAGGCAAGTGAGATGAATACAGGCTGGAAATTACCACACCTGTGTCAAATCCTTGATGGAGGAAAATCCTTCCAGAAATACAGTATTGCTTTTGGCTTACAATTTTCTTAGGTAGAGGCAGTTCCAGCGGCTTCCACCTGGGGCCTTTCCCATCATAATAACCCTCACTCCATAGGTCAGGAAACCAATGTGGAGACACTGCCAGTTTCTGAGTATGTCTATTCCAACTATGCATTCCAGAATTTGGGAAATAATGACAAGATGAATTTGAAGGCTCACTAGGCCTATTGTGAGATAGAGCTGACCTAAAACTCTACTGATCATCTGGCCCCCATAAGCTCCCTGATATTTTAGGTCTCTTGGAATCATTGTCAGTTCAGAGCCAATGTCCAGTAATCTGATTATTTCATTTTCCCCAAGTGAACAGTAATCCTGGTAAAAGGTCATAGGTCCCTTTGGGGAAGAGTGAGGAAAAGATTAACAGTATAAATTTTGGTGGCATACCAGTGTATAGAGCACCTGTGACATAACATAGACATCCTTTCTATCTTAGAAAAAGATTCCATTTTATATTTCATGGAGCATTTTGCCAACAAGGATGTTTTGTTTAATTAAAAAAACAAAATCAAAACCTAAAATTGCATCCAACCAGATGAGGACACAAACACATTCTTCCACTATCAGTTCTGACCAGAGTACTCTGTGACTATGAAAGATTAGGCCCTCAGCATCTTGCAGTCACTTGTGATAAGAATTTGGCCTCTGTCGACAAAGGATCTACCACCTCAAAGACTTTTCTTTGCAAGACTGACTGACCACCCAACCGAGACCAGGACTCCTTTTGTCTTCTTCGCTCCCCAGGGACTGGTTTATTAACCCTTTCTCCTATCTCTTTTCCCTCTTGATGTTAAATGTTACTTTGTTGTAGAATGTTTAACTTATAATATTTATATACTGATTAAATATACCATTATGTATGGTATGCAATACTGACTGACTTGTAGAGTGGCTTGAGCCTGTGTGCCCACAGCTCTGACTACTGAGCGAATGGGAAGTATAAAGAGAATTGTCTCATTGAGAAATCCATGTAGCTTGTGGCTTCTGTGATTAAAATGCATCAATAAAAGTCTGACATTATGAAAAGACACATGTATGTGTGGACCTGGTTACTTCTAACCTTGCACTGGTCATGAGAAAATGAGTCCTTCTTCAAGGGGACCCAGCTTCCCCTCCCTTCACAAAGTTCTGGTCCTATAAATTGGCTCCAGTTGGGACACTGATTGAGGGGCCATGACTCACTGCTTTTATGATTAAAGTTAGGTATTTGTTCACTTGATCTAGAATTTCTCTGCGTATACAGGTAAAATAAAAAATTAAACGGCATACTATCTACTTCTCCCCTACATATACCATGATCAATTCACCAATGTCATAGATCTGCTCCAGTCTAATCAGCATCATAGTTCTGCTTGCAGCTTTGACTCTGCTGTCCATTATGGTAACCACATTCAACTTGCCTTTGGTGACTGAATGCCACCAACTGGCTCCCGCCACCTCAGGATCCAATTACTCCCCCACTGCATTCGGTTTTCCAGTTGACTGGCTGTAGTTCCTACCATAAGGTCTGATCTACAAAGAAGGGTAGTTCCAGAGCTCTTCAAGAAAGCTGAGGCTCCCTTTACAAATTTTTTTCTCACCATACATGGAAGTGTAGCTTCAAGACCCTCCAGAGTGTGTAAGTAGGTCTTACATTATAAACCTACTCTAACGTTCCAATCTCCCCGAATTATTTTATTTGAGACAAAGCTTTACTACATCCCCAGTGCTAGAACAGTGACCAGTACATATGAATTAGTGATCCATAAATGTTGAATCAACATACATTTCTAAAAGGAAGTCTGCAATGGAACAAACACACACATATACATACACACACACACACACACACACACACACATACACAGTGACTACAGCATGAGAGAGGAAAGAGGGAAACACTAGGCTGATTATAAAAGAAGTCTCTGACATAAAAGCTTCCTATAGATCTAAAGGACAACCAGTCTAGATTGGAACAGGAAAAAGGGGACTCCTGGTGCTATATCTCGAAGCAAAACAATTGAACCAATAAATATCCAGTGGGTTTAACCACTTTTTCCAATGGGTTTTACGATTCCAGAGAAAAATTTAAAGATCAATTTGTGGTGAGTGCACAGAAATATAAGTAAAGGAAAAAGGACAAAATCATTAGTTCTAGACGAAAGAATGAAAAAAAAAAGAACCAGCAAGCAAGAGAGGGGAGAGGAAGGATGAGCAAGGGAGGAGAGGAGAAGGAGGGAAAAGAGAAAAGGGCAGCAGAAAGAGAGAGGGCAGAAGAGGAGAAAAGAGGGGAGAAAAAAAAGAAAGAAAAAGATGTAATTCATGGTACATTTTTTAGCTCTGGCATGAATACATGATAATAATGTAAATACTAAGTATGGTTTTAACAAATATTATTATGTAAGTATATTAGAAAGAAGTAGGAGAGTGAAAGTTAAAAGGAGAGGAGTTTAAGTACTCAGTGGTCATTTTCACAAAATATTAATTTTAAAGTTTAAAAATCAAGAAATAGTAATTCATGGCCGGGTGCAGTGGTGCACGCCTATTATAATCCCAGCCACTCGGGAAGCTAAGGCAGGAGAACCCCTTGAACCCAGGAGGCAGAGATTGTAGCAAGCCAAGATCACGCCACTACATTCCAGCCCAGGTGACAGTGAGACTCTGTCTCAAAAAACAAAAAAAAGCAATAGTAATTCAACCATATCACTGTCAACAACTAAAAATATTTGAAAGACATGGCTGCTTCCAAGAGTTAAGAATCAATCACAGGGAAGAGTGGGGAATGAGGCAGAGAACTATTGCTTATTTGTTTCTGTACTATACTATTATTTGGGTGCTTTATTTGATGAAAATAAGCTTTAAATTAAAATCGTATGCCCAGCTGGGCATGGTGGCTCACGCCTATAATCCCAGCACTTCAAGAGGCCAAGGCCAGTGGATCACCTGAGGCCAGGAATTCGAGACCAGCCTGGCCAACATGGTGAAACCCCATCTCTACTAAAAATACAAAAATTAGTAGGGTATGGTGGCAGGCACCTGTAATTCCAGCTACTCGGGAGGCTGAGGCAGAATTAATTGTTTGAACCCATGAGGCAAAGGTTGCAGTGAGCCAAGATCGCACCACTGCACTCCGGCCTGGGTGACACAGTGAGAATCCGTCTCAAAAAAATAAATATAAAAATAAATCATATGCCCTAAATATATAGAATGGTAGATGAATAAAAAATAAAAATTATGATACACACATATTTTTGTAACTGGACAAGTATTTATCCAACATTATTCTTGAAAATCTCTAAGAAATAGAACATGCATTCAAGTTTTACAAATATGAAAAAAACTATGAAAATACAAAAGTATTATAAGCTAACTATATTAAGAATCTGTACTTTTTTTAGTCAGTTTTTTGAGGGTTTTTGTTGCTGTCGTTGTTGTTTGAAAAAGACAGGGTCTCACTCTCTCGCACAGGCGAAAGTGCAGTGGCATGATGATTATAGCTCACCGTAGCCTCAAACTCCTGACCTCAAGCAATCCTCCTGCCTTGGCCTCCCAAAGTGTTGGGAATATTGGTATGAGCCACTGCACCGGACCTAAATTCAGTATTGCAACCTGCCAAATGAAATTGAGTTTATTTTCATTTCTACTGGTAGTTATACCCTTTTTTGTAAGTTTTGCTCTCAGAACCCAAACATAATTTATATTAAAGAAAAGAATAAAGAAAAAAAATTTTTAAACCTGAACTCATGTCAAACTGTTTCATTTTCCTTAGTATAAAAATACAAAAATTTAAAGGTTTAAGTTCTTCAATGAGATATCCATATTGATTTGTTAAGATGTAGTTATCTATGCCCTTGTAAAATGAAGCAAATTGGATAGATGTACCTCCAATTACATAAACAGTTGACAGAAACACTCACAGGAATTCAGGGAGAAAGCCAGGAAGGATAGTTCAAATGAGGAAGGGAATGTATTAACACAAAACTGAGAAACACATTACACACAAGACTAAAGGTTAAAGCTAGGCAAAACTGGCCAGGTGCAGTGGCTCACGCCTGTAAATCCCAGCACTTTGGGAGGCTAAGGTGGGCGGATCACGAGGTCAAGAAATCGAGACCGTCCTGGCCAACATGGTGAAACTCCATCTCTACTAAAAATACAAAAATTAGTTGGGCGTGGTGGCGCGTGCCTGTAGTTCCAGCTACTCAGGAGGCTGAGGCAGGAGAATCACTTGAACCCGTGAGGTGGAGGTTGCAGTGAGCCAAGATCGCACCACTGCACTCCAGTCTGGGGATAGAGTGAGACTCCGCCTCAAAAAAAAAAAAAAAAAAAGCCAAAAATAAAAAAGAAGGCAAAACTGTTCATGTCAAGATACAGTAATCTTAAGTGCTCGAAGTATAAACTATCATTAACTTTTCAATAGTGTTTGCACTTTGGGTCAGCACTCTCTCCATATTATATCTAACACAAGCTTAAATAATCACATACCACAAAAGAATACAGCGTAACAATAAAGGAAAGATTTTATTCTATTGTTTCTTTAATCATTCTGTGAAATAGTAAAATAATATACTGCCCTTCGGAAAGTTTTGGTTTCCCTCATTTTTGTGAACATATTCGTCTAAAATGTACCTGTGGTTTGTATAAATATTATAGGTCAGTTAGTAAAGAATTGAATACAGAGAAAGTATTCATGGCATTTACAAAATATAAAAATATTTTAAAATCCAAAACATTAAGATAACCATGCAAATCAATTATGTAATTACACATTTTTAATTATTTGTAAATAATCAAAAAAATCCTCTTGCTTTTATGTTTAGGTATATGAAATATTAATATATTTGCAAGTACCTCTAAAATCTGCATTTATAGTTTTCAGGTAAAACGTGTCTCCAGACAATAATGATCCTTCTAGGAACTTCCAAACTGGCATCAATTTAGTCAAGATCTTTCACTAATCAATACAGAAAGCTTGATTTCAATAAAGGTGGCAAAAAAGTTACTCTAACTCTTTCCAGCTACAAGCTCTCAACAGATGATCATCATTAAGTCTATATCAGGGCTCCACATTCAGGAGCTGTATAAATGTGTCCTATTAGTACATGGTCAGTCTGTTTAGCAACTCTAGTTCTTCAGACATATGGCAATTGCTGCCCTTTGAGGTCTGAAGTCAAGTCTTTAGGGAATCTCAAAGCTTGCACTGAAATTACAAGGAGTGTTCATTAAAGACTGCTAGAGGTGAAACATGAAAGACTTCCATTAAAACTATATAAAACAGCTAATTATTTTTAAAAGATTTTAAACCATCTAATGTTCTCAACTATAATAAAAAGTATTTACCAACTGAATTATTTTTAGAAGCACTACTTCAGGACATGGGTGCAAACAGCTTTCTTCCTACCTCCTATCTCCCACCTCAATACACATTTATTTTGTAAGAATTATCAACTGAAGATTTTAATACTTTTAATTTAGAATTAAATTATCTCATACTTCTAAATTCTTTCTACAGACTACTAAAACATTTTCTAAACAAAGTTATTTTAGAGACAAATGTTTGTTTTCTAGTATTTAGCTTAGGATAATACATAGCTAATTTAAACCCAGCCAGACATACATATGTGTTTCTTTTAAAATGTTTCTTTTCTATTCAAAAGTCTGCATCTATTTTAATTTTTATTTTATTTTAAACTAATAATCATAAAAATTTTAAGCATAAAATGATATAAAGTATTAGTCAATAAAGTAGGATTTATTAGATAATATTATGCAAAATAGGAAAACACATGAAGGTTTAATGTCTACTTTTTTTAATATACTTAAGTTGATAAGGAGGAGTTCAAAGAAATCTCATATATTTACTGTCAGGATTTTGAAAACATAAAAAGTATAAATATTTTCTAATTAATGATTGCTGCCACTTTAACTTTTAGAATGTCTAGACACTTTTAACTTGAGAGAATATCATTATTTATTAAGTTTTGCAAAACAATCCTACTACTGAATATTTATTTCAGTAACAAATCTTTATAAACTGTTATATAAAATTCATTAGCTTGCCTCAATCATTTCTTGAATCCACATATATGTTGGTTTCTGACAGCCTAGTTCCAAAAAGTAATTACAACCTCAATCCATTTGTAAAGAGACAACAGAAAACAAGCATGTTACACCAGTTTAAAAGAATAAAAATCTAAAGAAAACAGATTACAAATGATTTATATGAATGCCTAGTGGTGAAGTTAATTACAAGTAAGCCAATAAAATAGTGCCTTTATTATTGTACAGCAAGTAATAGCTCTAGATGTAAAAACCAGAACTCTTTCTGCTGACTTCTGCATGCTCAATCCCACAGCACACAACATTAAGAATTAAACATGTGGTAAATAAGCCATATAGAAAACAGCAGTTTTTAAGTAAAAGCAGAAAACTTTCCTGCTGTTTAACTATTTGGGGCCTTCTACTCTGAACAACAACCACTATAAACTGGCACTATGTATTCATGGAATAAGTTTTTATGGCTAATATAAAAATGAGATTTTAATTTCAGTGCTCAAAGTTTAACTCCAAATAAAACATAAATAACTGTAAAATAACACAGCATTCATTTTAGCATTCAGTAGCAGCAAATAAGGTATCTTATGTTTATGCTACGAAATGGTGATATCTACAGAATTTAAATTTTCCAAACCTCATAATACATCTACCTATAAAGCTTTGGTCTCTGAATTTAAACATATATTAGCTAACACACATACACTTTATGTTACAGTAACTTCTCATGGTTGTCAAGAGTCACAACCTAAAGCCAGTCATGGTATGCTTAATGACTTTCCAGGTATACAGAAATATGACCTTTCAATCCAGAATGACTCAGTAACTCTTTTCAAATATCTGTCAATGTTCTCAATGAGACAATAGCTGATACCAACTCTATATATATATGCATATATATATGTGTGTATATGTGCATGCCAAGTATAATACAAAGTCCTAATACATATTATGCATAAACATCATGATGTAGGCCAGCAGTTGCCAACCTTTTTGGCACCAGGGACCAGTTTCATGGAAGACAATTTTCCATAGACAAGGGGTGAGGGGTGGGGAATGGTTTCAGGATGATTCAAGCATATTACATTTATTGTGCATTTTATTTTTATTATTACTACATTGTAATATGTAGCAAAATAATTATACAGTGAACCATAATGTAGAATCAGTGGGAGCACTCAGCTTGTTTTCCTGCAACTAGACAGTCCCATCTGGGGGTGATGGAAGACAGTAACAGATTATCAGGCATTAGATTCTCATAAGGAGCACACAACTTAGATCAGTCGCATGCGCAGTTCACAACAGGGTTCATGCTCCTATGAGATTTTAATGCCACTGCTGATCTTACAGGAGGCAGAGCTCAGGCAGAAATGTCAGTGATAGGGAGCAGCTATGAATACAGATGAAGCTTGGCTGGCTCACCCACCGCTCACCTCCTGCTGTGCGGCCTGGTTCCTAACAGTCCACAGACTGGTACTTTGGGCTAGGAGTTGGGGACGCCTGATTTAAACCACTGTTTGATCTACAACACAACTGAAATAATAAATGATGAAATACTTGATAACTTGGTTTTGCCCCACAAATAAAACAGAACTGATAAACAATCAACAGTGCATCTCTCTAGTGGTATTTTATTCCTATTAATTTCATCTCCATTAGAAATCAATACAAAATTAATTTATTTTGTACCTTTTTTTGTTAAAATCATCACAAATCTGTCTCCTCAACCCTCCTACTTTAAAAGTAGGGACCTCTACCTTCTTTAAGTCCTCAACAGTGCCTAATTCCATTTTCCATACAACAAACATTTGAATACTTGTTTTTTTCGTTTGTTTTTTTTAGTTTTTTTGAGACAGGATCTTGTTCTGTCACTCACAGAAACGCAGTGGCACTATCACAACTTCACTGCACCCTTGACCTCCCAGGTTCAAGCGATCCTCTCATCTCAGCATCCCAGTAGCTAGGACTGCAGGTGCATGCCACCGTGCCCAGCTAATTTTTGCATGTTTTGTAGAAACAGGGTTTTACCGTGTTGCCCAGGCTGGTCTCAAACTCCTGGACTCAAGCGATCCTCCCACCTCAGCCTCCCAAAGTGCTGGGATTTCAGGAGTGAGCCACCGCACCTGGCCTTGCTTGTTAAATCATAACACTGTTAGTGAAAGAGGGAGAAGCACTTCATTAAGAACACTCAGAGACTTTCAAAGCATTACTGGATATATTAGTTTCCTGTAGCTGCTATAACAAATTGCCACAAACTTGGTGACTTAAAATACTACAAATTCTGAAAGCCAGAAGTCTGAAATCAGTTTTACTGAGCCAAAATAAAAGTATCAGTAGAGCCCTTCTCCTTCTGGAGACTCCAGGGGAGACTCTGTTCCTTGCTTCTTCCAGCTTCTGGTGGCTGTCGGCATACCTTGGCTTGTGTCCAAAGAAATCCGGGTCTCTCTGCTCTATTTTTACATTGCCTTGTCCTCCATTTCTCTGTCTGTAGCCTCCCACTAACGATCTCTAATAATGATACACACGATAACATTTAGGGCCTACCCAAATAAACCAAAACTATCTTTTCATCTCAAAATCTTTATCTTAATAAGATCTGGAAAGACTTTTTTCCCAAATAAATTAACATTCACAGGTTCCAGGGATTTGTCATGGATATCTGTTGGGGAGCCATGTCTTAGTCGATCACGCTGAAGAAACCAAATGAGAACAGAAACAGCAAGCAGAAGAAAAGCAAACCTTACCAGCAAGTGCAAATTCAAAATATGCAAAGGAAACAAAAACTTTTTTTTTTTTTAATTTAGTGCCATGTGGCAAGAACTGGAAAAAAAAAATGTAAGCAAATCAAGGCACCTTATGCTCCAAGTGTTGGTTCTAATAATGACTGCATTGTGACTGGTTTTGTTTTCAGTGTCAGAAATTCAGCTTGATTTGCTAAGTATAAAGCCTATCGGGCTACAATAAACTGAAAGGTGGGCAGCTGAGCTACTGGTGACAAGCTGATATTACAGCGAACAATCTAACTGCCTAGTGCCAGAATATATAAGGCAGCAGTTCAGAGTTGCTAAGGAGACAGGTTAAGCAACAGAAAGTTTCTTACAAAGTTCTCCCTCATTATTTTACTTTCTCACTGCCCTTGACCAACTTCCTTTTTCCCTTTCTAACTTACAATATTAACAAGTAGAATCCTGATCTCACGAATTAGTAGTGCTTCACAATTACAGGATAATAGTGTATCTTTCCAATGGATGGAAACACAAGACAAGTCTGAAAGATCAAGCAACTTTATAAGTGTTCTCAAGTAAAGAAATGGGTAAGCTTTTCTCAGAAAAAGAAATAAAAAGAAACCAAAATTAAATTTAACTTCAATTTTGTAGTATCTGATACACTGCAACAAGAATAACCTGACAAGCCAGCCAGCAAACAAGGCAGTACTGCTGATGTTTCACAATTAAATGCCTAATTATAATCTGAGCTTCTAAATGAAGAATTTGCAGAAATAAACAATTGCTACAAAAAAGAATGCACTGTGTATCCAGTATTCAGGACCTTGGTAAACAGTTTGACACTCACTATCGATAAAAGCCCACTGTGAAAGAGACAGTGTCAGGAGAATGTGGGGAACAGATTTAGGGTTACGCAGTTTGGGTTTTCTGGTTAACTACCTAGAAGATAGGGTGATATGCTTAACACATATGTCTCATATATGAATTTTTTTATAAGGCATGAATTTATAAGGCAGCATGAAAATAAGTATAAACAAAAATAAAACAGCTATTAAGAGGCCTTGAAAATAAGGCAGAGAAGTTTGAATTTGACAAAACAGTAAACAACTACAGCTTCTCCTGGAAAGAAAATATACAGACACTCTACTAGGAAAGTAAATTTGTTAGTATGTACTCAGAGATAAAATCAGGAGAAAGGAAAAAGGGCATTTCACTAATTCAGGAATAAATTGTGAACCAGAATCTAATTATTTTATTCCCACTCTCGGCCCAAGTTCTATTAAGGTATAACTGACAAAAAGAAATTGTACATATTTCAATATACAAGGTGATTTGATACGTGTATACATCGTAAAATAATTAAATCAAGCTAATTAACATAACTATCATCTCATATACTTATCAATTTGTGGTGATGTTGTAGGAGTTATTAAGAAATTATTTTAGGCAGAGAGGAAAAGGGGTTCTCGGGAAGTCTTGGTTTTTACAGCTACTCCAGAAACGTTTTTTGTAAAAGCCCTGGTTCTTTGAGCCTGATGGCAACTTTGATATGCAAATTTAGGCCATTTGAAACTGGGTCCACCCAAACTTGGTGATTATCGCTGCCTTCCTGCCCTTGCCCCACATGTTCCTAGCAACACAGCTGCCCCCACATATCCCCATGTGTGTAGAACATCATGGTGCCCTGCAATTGCATATTAAAAAAGCTAAGGTGGGAGGCCCAGCTTTTTCGAGCTACATAAATGACATGCCTGGTCAAACCAATCCCCTGAGCTCTATGCAAATCAGACACCACCTCCTCCAGCCTCTACATATACCTGACTGGTATCCACTGCACTTGGGGTTCCCTCTCTCGGCTTTGGAGCCCCGCTCCCTCTGTCTCTGTACAGGGGAGCTTCTTCCTTCTTTCTTTCCTCCTTCTATCTTGCCTATTAAAGTCTCTGCTCCTTAAAACCCCTCCACATGTGTCAGTGTCGTTTTATCTAAACTGGCATGAGGACCAAGAACCCTGGCATTCCTCCACTCATCGGAGCTGTATCAGTGAGAACATGTAAGATCTACACTCTCAGCCAGAATCTGATTCTTTACAGAGGGCTTTTGAAAATGATATTATCTTTTATTTCTCCCCAATTTGTAACCGCCCAATGGGTTCACCTTGCCCGCTGCCTAGACAGGGCCGATTTATCGAGACAGGGAAATTGCAATAGAGAAAGAATCATTCACGCAGAGCCTGCTGGGCGTGAGATTAGAGTTTTATTGTCACTCAAGTCAGTATCCCCAAAACTGGGGTTCATTTTCAGGGTAATTTGGTGGAGAGGGGGCCAGTCAGGAGTGCTGATTGTTTGGATCGGGGATGAAATCATAGGGAGTCAAAGTTGCCTTCTTATGCTGAGTTAGTTGGGGGCAGGGACGTGCGGACAGAACTGGTTGGCAAGTCCAGGTGGGGCCGTCTGGTTGTCAGAAATGCAAAAACCTGAAAAGACATCTTAAAGGTCAATCATAAGTTCACAATAGTGATGTTTTTTCAAGAGTAATTGGAGAAGTTCCTAATCTTAGGACCTCTGGAAAAATGTCTAGTAATATTTAGAATTCCAGCCCCTCTCATCCTAACTTGGTGGATGGTGGCCTTTCATTCATTTTACAAGAACAGTCTAGCGTTTGGGAAGGGCTACTATTTAAACTATAAATGAAATTCCTTGCCAAGGCTAGCTCAGCCTACGCCTACGAATGCACAAGGACAGTTTGGAGGTTAGAAGCAAGATGGAGTTGGGTAGGTCTTATATCTTTCACTGTCATAATTTCCTTAGTTATAATTTTGCAAAGGAGGTTTCAAATTCTATTAGGACTCAGGAATCATCATAATGAGCAACTATTAATGATAATAATGTACTTGACCAGAAAAAAAGGTGGATTATCACTGAACTAGAGTAACCGCTATAAAAGTAATATTTCTCAACTATGGTAAAACAGGATATACGCTGAAAGTAACATAGTATAAATAAAAAGTACTAAAGGTGACAAAAGGGGCACTTAAAAATAATTAGAGTAGTAATCCCTGTAACGACATCAGTGTTACCTGTATTTTGGTACACTTTGTTGAGTTTCCCAGAAAGAGCAGCCATTAATGGCTAGCACAGAAAAACCACGGAATCATTTTTGGGAGCCTATCAAAAAAGTGAATGTTATCCATTAGCCTTGTCTACATGGAAATGAAGACCAAAAATTGCTAATCTATGAGACCTCTTCTAGCTCCACCAGGCTAGGAGGATGAGAAGTGCCTGAATTCTGCTAAGATGTAGACATAGTTATCAGCCATTGTTCCATAGATCACAAGATTTGCAACTTCCCTAATTACTCCCGTAAATAACATCAATGTTGCAGACCCTAAGATTGGCCACCTTTTGAGATGTCTTTTCAGACTTGTGCTTTTTTTTTTTTTTTTTTGAGATGGATTCGCCCGGGCTGAAGTGCAATGGCATGATCTCAGTTCCACTTCCACCTCCCAGGTTCAAGCTATTCTCCTGCCTCAGTCTCCCAAGTAGCTGGGACTACAGGTGTCCGCCACCATTCCCGGCTAATTTTTGCATTTTTAGTACAGACGGGGTTTTGCCATGTTGTCCAGACTGGTCTCAAACTCCTGACCGCAGATGATCCACCCAGCTCAGCCTCCCAAAGTGCTGGGGTTACAGGCGTGAGCCACCGCGCCTGGTCTAGACTTTTGTATTTCTGATGACCAGATCACTCCAGTCAGACTCAAGATTCATGACCCAAGGGTCCTGTGGCCCTCGCCCAGAAGTGGACTCAGCAAAAGAGGACTGTTTTCCACCCTCCTATGATTTTATCCCCAAACTATCAGCTGCATCCTGACCAAAAAAATTATGTTTAAAAAACCCTAGTCTCCAAATTTTTAGGGAGGCTAATTTGAGTACTAATAAAACTCCACAGTCTTCCATTTAGCCAGCTCTGTGTGTATTAAACTTTTTCCCTGTTGCAATTCCTCAGGATTCATAAATTGGCTCTACCTGGGCAGCAGGCAAGAAGAACTTTTTGGGTAATTACATTGGAAATACTGAATAAATGAAGAGGATTTTGTGTGCTGTTAAAAAATACTCAGATTCGGCCAGGTGCAGTGGCTTACACCTGTAATCCCAGCACTTTGGGAGGTCAAAGTGGGCGGATCACCTAAGGTAGGGAGTTCGAGACCAGCCTGGCCAACATGGTGAAACCCTGTCTTTACAAAAATAAAAAAAGTAGCCGGGCATGATGATGGATGCCTGTAATCCCAGCTACTGGGGAGGCTGAGGCGGGAGGATCACTTGAACCCAGGAGGCAGAGGTTGCAGTGAGCCAAGATCACGCCATTGCACTCCAGCCTGGGTGACACAGTGAGACTCCGTCTCAAAAAAAAAAAAAACAAAAAAAGGAACACTGATTCAGAATTCAGTAACTTTAATTCACAACCTACTTTGCTCTGTAAACAGTACTGCATAGTTTTACATGCACTGCCTAATAAGATCCTTTTTTAAAATTGTTTTGAGAAAGTAGTTTTAGAATTAAATGTGCATTGTAAGAATGTAATTTTTAACACGTGAGATATAGAAGTATTAATTTAAACATTAAATATATAACAAAGGATATGTTACGTTTAATTTTGTTTACCACCTTTTACTAGCTAAAAACTTCCTAGCATCTTCTATCTCAATATTTTGTTTTTTTCTTTTTAATCTTTCTGGGTACACAGAAGTATATATTTATGGGGTACATGAGATGTTTTGATACAGCATGCGATGCTTAATAATCACATCCTGTAAAATGGGTATCCATCCCCTCAAGCATTTATCCTTTGTGTTACAAACAATCTAATTATACTCTTTTCATTGTTGGAAAAATATACAATTGAATTATTATTGACTATAGTCACTCTCTTGTGCTATCAAATACTACTATTTTCTTTATACCATTAGCCATCCCCACCTCTCCTCCATCCTCCCACTACCTTTCCCAGCCTCTGGTAACCATCCTTCTCTACTCTCTCTGAGTTAAATTGTTGCTTCCAAATTTTGCCTATTGTGAACAGTGCTGCAACAAACACGGAAGCGCAAATATCTCTTCAATATGCTGATCTCCTTTCTTTTGGATATATACCAAGCAGTCAGATTGCTGGATCATATGGTAGCTCTATTTTCAGTTTTTTGAGGAACCTCCAAACCATTCTACATAGTGGTTGTACTAATTTAGATTCCCACCAACAGTGTCTGATTAAATCTTTTTGTTGGTGGTGGTGGTGTTTTGAGACACAGTCTCATTCTGTCACCCAGGCTGGAGCTCAGTGGCACAGTCTTGGCTCACTGTAACCTCTGTCTCTCAGGTTCAAGCAATTCTTATGCCTCAGCCTCCCAAGTAGCTGGGACTACAGGCACACACCACCACACCTGGCGTTTTTGTTTTTTGTTTTTTGAGGGTTTTTTTTATATTTTTAGTGGAGATAGGGTTTCGCCATGTTGGCCAGGCTGGTCTCAAACTCCTGGCCTCAGGTGATCCATCCACCTCCACCTCCCAAAGTGCTGGTATTATAGGCATGAGCCACCATGCCTGGAGCTAATAAGAACTTAATATACCCATTTCACTTAATAAGAAAGTGAGACTCAAGAAAGGAAAGTAATTTGCCAAGGTTACAAAGTTAATAAGTAATAGAATAAAAAACGATTATTAAAATTCAAAAACTAAGAGGCAGGCAAATCACCTGAGGTCAGGAGTTCAAGACCATCCTGGCCAACATGGTGAAACCCCATTTCTACAAAAATACAAAAATTAGCCGGGCATGAAGGCAGGTGTCTGTTAATCCCACCTACTTGGGAAGCTGAGGTCGGAGAATCGCTTGAACCTGGGAGGCAGAGGTTGCAGTGAGCAGAGATCATGCCACTGCACTCCAGCCTGGGCGACAGAGTGAGACTTCATCTCAAAAAAAAAAAAAAAAAACCAACAACAACAACAAAAAAACAAAACGAAAATTCAAAATATAGGTCAGGCACAGTGGCTCACACCTGTAATCCCAGCACATTGGGAGGCTGAGGCCGGTGGATCACCTGAGATCAAGAGTTCGAGACCAGTCTGGCCAACACGGTGAAACCCCATCTCCACTAAAATACCAAAATGAGCCAGACGTTTATTAAAATTCAAAATCTAAGAGGCAGGCAAATCACTTGAGGTCAGGAGTTCAAGACTCCTGGTGGTGGCCTGTAATCCCAGCTACTCAGAAGGCTGAGGTAGGAGAATCATTTGAACCTAGGAGGCAGAGATTGCAGTGAGCCGAGATCGCACCACTGCACTCCAGCCTAGGCGACAGAGTGAGACTCTGTCTCAAAAAATATATACATATATATTCAAAATCTATCATCACAGTATTTTCCTGGCCTCAGCCTTTTCTTAAAAACCCACCTAAGGCATCTTTTTCCTTCTTCCATTGATGACCCATGACAGAAACAAGAGTCACCTACTGTACATAGTCCACCTCAAACAGCTGAGGAATTCAGTACTAGAAAAGCAAATAAATTGCATCAAGATTCCGATTCTTTCATTCAGGCCTAAATCAAAGTTCAAGCCTCAGATTTTGCTAAAACTGTATATATCCTTCTAAATTTTCAGGTTATAAAATAACAGTTTGAAAAAAAAACAGGCTGACTAAAAAATGTACAATAGATGGAATGTTTGTGCAATTACTCATATAATATTTGTTCCCTCCTAAATTATACTATGTCCTATTATGTATGTCAAGGTATGTAAAGTACTAAATAACAATTTTATCACAGCACTAAGCTAAACACCGCAAATACCATAAACATACAGCAAAATTTAAATCTGGATCCTGAGAAGCTGGAATGCCTAATATTAACTCCGACTACTCTGACTAAAATCCATTAAAATATATACTATTTATGAAAAACTATATAGTATGAGAATATAGCTAAAACTTCTAAAAGTTATCAGAGAGTTTGGTATTAAACAAAGGCAATCTCAAAATTGACACTTTTAACCTAGCCTTTCTGTAATTCCTTAACTTCAGTAGATTGATTGGAATAGAAAAAAAAGTACTAAGTAAAACTAGCAATGATAGCTGAGAAACAGAGACCTGAGCTGTATTCTTAATTACATTAAAACCAAAGAAAAATGTTATGCTCAGAATATTCTCATTTGTGTATTTCTCCCTTTTCCTAACTCTCTTCTTAATCCCAAATTTAAAAGACTAGTTGTAAAGCAGTAGGGTGGCCAATTAAAACACATTTTATTTTCAGATGTCTCCACACTCATAGGCTGACTTCCTGTCAGGAAGAGTTCCATTTCACTGAATACCCCAATCAGCAGGGAACTTGCAGAATTAAGTGCCAGTTGATATTACTTTGTTTTTCACTTACCACCCTTGAGAATAATGTTCAAAGATCTAGTTATAGAGTCAGCATGGTATCATCCTTCTGACTAGACTGCCAAGCCACAGGGTGTACTGCCAGTTCCACAAAATTTACCTCAAAGGTTGTGTTTTCTAAATCCTAGTGTGCTGGTGAATCCATAGGACGCCTGTATTTCAGGTCAAATCCTGAAACTAAAGTTAAATTATGTTTTTCTTTGGTTGTAACAGCACTTTAAATCAATATTATGGAAACTCAAATAAAGATCAATTAATGCTCACCAACCCATCAACCTATCTTATTTTTGAAAAGAAAAATAAAGTACTTTACTCCGATTTATTTTGTATTAACGTTTTTGCTATTGCTTCAAGACAAATGTTTCTACCTTATAATAGAAAGTTATGTTATAAAATTTTCAATCAATAAAACATAAATGTTTGCCATATCAGCATAAAGTACAGTTATTGAGCTGATTTTAAATACTTTAGAATTGTTAATGCATCTAACTTTTTCATGAACAATTTATACAGCCTGAATCTTCACTTAACCTCTCCAACTACCATAGACTTCCTATCCAATCCTTACAAGTCTACAGTTCCTTCTTTTAAGGTCAACTGCTTTTACTGCACATGAAATGAACTCTGAGCATTTCAGCAAAGAATACCTACTCTCTTGGCTGCTTTGTACATTATAAAAACAAAGCATTCACAGCAGCTCTAAAGCAAAACGATATGAGTGTATTAGAAGCCTACCCTATTGATTCTCATTCCATCCGCAATCAAAAGGTCATAGGTAGTAACAATAACAAAGCTCAGGGACAATCAATTTATATCCACTAATTTTTATAACTACATTCTAAGGATAAGTTACAAACACATCAAGAATGAATTAAAATTCCTTTTGAAATTGAAATTGAAATGTATTGAAACCAACATTTGCCAAACTTATTTAACACTGTATACTTTTTTCACAGAACAATTTCTTCTGAGACTGGGTCTGCTCACGTTGTTGCCCAGGCTGATCTCAAACTCCTGGCCTCAAGCAATTCTATGCTTCAGCCCCACTAGCGGGGATTACAGTTGCAAACCACCATACTGGGCAGAATATCTACTATTATCATCACAAGGTACTCACTGTGGAATTTGCTGTATTGAAAAAGTCAGACAGAGTTGATCAAACAAGCACATGGCTACCACAATTCCAACCAAGGAAAATTGTTAATGTCTGTTTAAAATTATTATCTTATATTACAATTATTTGTCTCTCTCACTAATTGTCTCTTCTACTGCTTAAAGAATAATAGATGATTGTTTCCTTAAAAGAAGATGCTTGTCTTAAAAGCATATGATACATGTTTGCTAAAGAAATGAATAAATAATACCACAAGCAGACATAAAGTAAAGGGCTTGGGCAAGGCAGATATATTCACACAAAGCTCTGTAGAAAAGACAGCATTTGAACTGAACCTGATTGACCATAAAACTGAAAATTCTAAATGTACAGAATAATGGCCTCATCAAACTGCTATACAAAACTTCATATCATAGGATTTTCTTATAGGTGAAAGAAATGCATAATGAAATTAAAAAGGCTTATTTCTATTTTGATTAAGCAACTCATAGGCAAAATTCCTATTTTTTGGTTGGCAAAAAAATGATCCTTTATTTCATTAGCTCAATTATTTCTTTGAAATAAATACATCATTTTCTTAATACCAGATGGTAAATTTTAGTTTAAAAACAAAACAAAACAAAAAAAAAGGTTGAAGTGTACCCTAAACACAGCACACTATGAATAGCTAAGCACTCCACTTACAATAAATAAATTTCTATTTATATTAAGTTCAGCAGTAAGTAAAACTAATTCACAGTAACAGAAATCAAATCACTGGCAACTTGAGGTGACAGAGGTGGGGACTGATCGAAAAGAGGCACAGGGAAATTTAAGGATCAAAATGGTTGGGTATATGTCAAAATTCACTGAACAATACACTTAAAATGTGTAGGTATTTACTGTATATAAATTATACCTCAATAAAGTTGAGGTTTTTGATTTTGCTTTTTTTTTTTTTTTTTTTTTTTGAGACGGGGTCTTCCTCTGTCACCCAGACTGCAGTACACCAATGCGATCCTAGCTCACTACAACCTCGAACCTTTGGGCTCAAGCGATCCTCCTACTTCAGCATCCAGGGTAGCTAGGTCTACAGGTACATGCTACCAAGTTCGGTTAAATGTTTTTCTTTTTGGTAGAGATAGGGTCTTGCTATGTTGCCCAGGCTGGTATTGAACTCCTGGCCTCAAGCAATCCTCCCACCTGGGCTAAAGTGTTTTTTTAAAAAAGAGGTCGAGGCTTAGGGCCGGGCACAGTGGCTCATGCCTGTGATCCCAGCACTTTGGGAGGCCAAGGCAGGCGAATCACCTGAGGTCAGGAGTCCAAGACCAGCCTGACCAACATGGTAAAACCCCATCTCTATTAAAAATACAAAATTAGCCAGGCATGGTGGCAGGCATCTGTAATCCCAACTACTCAGGTGACTGAGGCAGGAAAATAGTTTGAACCCAGGAGGCGGAGGTTGCAGTGAGCCAAGACCATGCCATTGCACTCCGACAAGAGCGAAACTCCGTGTCAAACAAAAAAAAAAGAAAGAGGTCCGGGCTGACAAACATAAGGAGACCCTATCTCTACAAAAAAATAAAAAAATCAGCCATGTGTACTGGCATGTGCCTGTAGTCCCAGCTACTTGGGAGGCTGAAGCAGGCCTGGGAGGTCGAACGCACTGGACCATGACTGCACAACTGAACTCCAGCCTGGGCAACAGAGCAAGACCCTGTCTTTAAAAAAAAAAAAAATGAGGTGAATTTGATTAAGTCAAAAGAAAATGAAACACCAAAGGCCCCGCTCATAAATGAACACAACTACACTATTTGGTAATGATAAAATTAGTTGTCTTAATGAAAATGAAGATTTAATATGACAACTAATTAACATAGGAAAGTAAGGGGATATTTCCTAATGAAAAAGACCAAAAGGCAAAGTCCAAAATATGGTGACTTATGATCCATGTTACCACTGATTTATCAATTATACAAATATATAAACATTTATATGGTTGAACAGTACTATACTGGACACTGGGGATACAACAGAAAAAAAAAAACACAGTGCTTGTCTTCAAGAAATTTGCAGTCTACATAGAAGAGAAAGGAAAACAACAGGCAACTTAAATATAGAATGAAATTAAGATAGTATGGGTAAGTGTTCTGCACAATACCTCATTTAGGCATACAGTTGTAGGTAAGAGAGGATTAAAGGAAAACTTTCCAGAAGAAACTGTAATTTATCTAGGAGCTAGCTAACTGATTCATTTTTTCCATAAATATTCACTAAGCCATAATGTGCTAGGTACCAGAAATACATTAATGGACAAGGCGTAAATAACTGTTAGATTCATAAGAGTCTAGAAAACAAAGAGGTATACTAACAATAAACAAGTAAACCAATTAGCATATTTATACTTACAATTTGTGGTAAATTCTATAATGGGTGCTAAAATTAAGACAAAAAGATATCAGCTATAGATATGATCCTCAGAGAATGAGATAATTAAGCTGAGCGCTGAATGACAAGCAACAGCTAACAAAAGTCACCAAGTTAGAAAGAGGGGCAGTTTAGGGAAAGAAAAAGCATGTACCAAGACACAGAAATACAATGGCATATTTGGGTATCTTTAAATAGTTCAGCATGGCTTGAGAATAAATGGTAAGAAATGAGGTACAGGCATTAAGAGAGGCCTAACGGTAAAGGACCCTTTCGTGCCATGGATAGAGCTGGTTTGCGTTTTTTGGGGGTGATGGAAGAGAAGTGTTTTAATAATCTTCTCATACTGAAAATATTCATCTACAAAATCATCATAACTATAAAAAAGAATATTAATATCATATATTCAGAAAAAATACACTCAAAATGGAGAAGAAACTTGGGATTAGAGAAAAGTATAGAAGAACAAAAAATAAAGAAACATTTTACGAAAGATCAAGGAAAAAAATTTCAAACATAAAACTGACATAAAATAATCATAAGAAAAGAACTATCTCATTCTTATTATAAAATTATAATTTTAAAATAATTCAGAGGTACAGAAAGAAACACAAGTCAAAATGACCAAACCTCACATCATTACCTTCATGTAAAGAAAATATTTCCCAAAACAGCAACAATCTACATATTTTGTTGAAAAATTTTTTAAAGAATAATCAGACTAAAATAGAATTTTAAATTAACCTTTGCTGCTAATTAATTACTCAGACAGGATGCCAGTCCAGACTATATGGTGCTTCTAGTTTTTCTATATACTGTATGCATTTCTGATAAATGGGAAAAGAATAGATGACCTGGCAGAAGGCTCAGACAATAATATGTGATTTACAGGACATGAATGCAGCTACCACAAGATTTATCTGACAGCCCTCTCCGATAGTGGACTGCTGAGTATCCGATGGAATGATTTCTAGTCTACAAAGTCTACTACTGAGTAGCCATACACATTATTTATTTATTAGATGTTTTGGGTTGAAACCATTTTTAAATGATGCACTTCACAATGCACAGTCATAAATTTAGCTTTAAACCCAAGAAGGGAGGTAGTGTTATTGGAATGTATGTCAGACTGAATTAGGACAAGCAACGCAACGCTTTTATAAAGTGGCCTTGAACGCAACGTCAAGTCTTTCAAAAATGATATTAATGTCAAATGAACAAGACACAAACACTTTATATAATGCTGGAGTAATATTACTTGAAACACTTATTTAACATTTTCTTTAAATTCATATATATTTAAAACAGGTTTATACACATATACAACAAATTTGGCACACAAATAAGTTGCATGCTTGTGAAAAACCACCTGAAACACAGTTGAGAACTTGTTCAATTTTGTGTGTCAGCATCAGAGAACATAGTTTCCTGAAGAATATAAGCAGTTTTATTTTAAGAAATAAAGAGGATTTAAATTGATATTTGGAACTTCAGTCATTCTTGAATTACTTTACATGGGATTCAACAGATGAATAAATCTAATTTTACAAACCTCATATATTAATTATACTCAAAAATATAATGCTCAGTATTATGAGAGGTTTCCAACTCTAATTAATAACATTTTGCCTAAACAATATTAACATTTCGATAGACTAAAATATGAAATGGTGCCTAATCAACTACTGGTGAATGAGTGGACATTGAAAACTACAATCTAAGTTGAAAAAAATATATAGTGATCTGTTTGGTTTTATTGTCAGCTAACCAAATGTGATCGTTTCCTCATTTCTTAAATTTAGGCTCTAAATTCTCTTTTACAATAAAATGTAGTTAAACACCCTATTAAAATAACACAAAAGAATATAAGTTTTGAATGGATTCAAGAAAAATAATCAGAGCATGGCTGATTGTCATGAAATTAACACCAACTAATTTGTAAAGTTCTAAATCAAATTTGCAGATGTTAAGTTCATAAGCATATCCCATTATTTATGTGATTAAAAGTAGTTTTGACCTGATCTTTCGATCTTTGGCACTCAATCCTCTCCATCTCCTCTTAAAAAATTAATTAAAATTTTAGCAAGATGGTAGCTTTTGCTTCCCACCCTATCTCAGACCAAAAAAAATTATCAATCAAACTCAAGCCATCCCCACCCAGGATCTGTAAAATGTCGACTTGAAATTCAATTTCATATCTCTTAAGCTTTCATGTAGAAAAAGACAGTTCACTTCTTAACAAAATAAATCACTTTTGTGATTGCCAAGTTGACCTCTTTGAATTAGGAAAATTCAAAGTGAAAAATGTAATTATCACCCCGGAACAATCTGTATACATCTGGAGCTAATTCTAGCTTCATTTTCACATCATTTTCACACTGTGCTACATCTTGTAGAGATGCCATGGAACTTTTGAAGAACTCACAAAAAATGTTAAGGACTTCAAATACCCAATAATGTATTTTATTCACACAAAAACCTTGACAATTTCTGACTTTTGAAACTTACTCTACTACATGATCTTCATAACTCATTTGATTGTATTAGTATTAAACAGTACTGTGACATACATGATAAATAGGTGTATTAAAACATGTCATTCTTTATCTTTGCAGCTCCTGACATTAAAATATGAAATATACTATATTGGAAATAGCTTCCATGTCCCAAAAATACATTCAATTATTCTAAACTAGAAAGTAAAACTTCACTGTCAAAATTCACCTATGAAACAATTATATCACTATGAACAATAAATTTATATTCTTGTAAGGAAACATCCAAAACCAAAAGTGAGTGCTCTTTTAAAGTGTGGGCAATTTCATGTAGACATAAGAATGCTATATGGCAAGTTCTATCCAAGAAAGAAACAATTATTTCTAATCAGATGACTTAATGAGAAATTTTATCTAGTCAGCTTTTGAAGAAATGGAGTTTTCTAAATGAGATGATTATAGAAACATGATTCTCACTAAATCTAAGAATAATAAGCCTACTAAGTAACTACTCCTCACAAGTTCATTACAAAAATCCATTAGGTGTAATCTCTAGAAGTAATTGTTCTTATTGCACCTTATTGACAATGCATAGTATTGATTTTTCACACCTTCTATGATTCTTTAATTTATATTCATGAAATGTCCATCAGCACAGTCTAAATAAATTTGGCATATAGGCACTAAAACAAATAAATCGATGCAAAGAAACATTAATTTTGCATTATCCTTATTCGTTAGGCAAGTAAACCATGAGTGTTGTAAATGAAGGTCAAAGGTTTTGAAATGGGTCAAAACCCTTGACCTCTAGACCAATACCTTTCCTATTAAAAAAGGCTATTTTAAAGTTTTAAGTGGGGGGATTTACTACCAGCAAGATATCACTTTAAAAGACTACAAAGAAAACTCTCAATAAAAACATTAATCTGTTTAATTGCAAAACAGAAAAGAAAACCTCGCAGGATATATGATTTTTACATAAGTTTTTTTTTAAATCATTAAACTTTACCACATGAGGTACAAGGTTTTGGAACACTGAAAGTAATTTTGCTTTTAGAAATTTATTTTCTACATCTTATTATGATAGCTGCCACTTTTTTGTTAATGTTTTCCCAAATCTACTGTGCATGTCAAAAATAATTACCAATGACAAGGATTCAAAATCATTTATCGCTCATTTTATAACCTCTGCACAAAAGGGAAGTAAACCCATGATTCCCAGTGGAGTCAGCATGGCACTCCACAAGATATAGAAATAAATCTGTTTTTATAACCTTAATACATACAGCAAAGAAATTATCATGATCATTTGATCTGGACACTTTTAAAGTGACTCTAAAAACTTTTCTCACTTCCTCTCATACTTGCTTCAAACTTATCTGCAAGTATCAAAATAAGAAGCAATCCAACTAAAATTATTTTAAAACAGCAAACTCACAATTGTATTATAGCAAAATTTCAGTAATGCAAATATAAAATCCCCATGAAAATAAATTCATATGAGAATCTACTTTTAATTCAACATTTATTCTTGCCACTCACCTGAGAACACAGTAGCATAACCAATTCCACAACTGAACTACTAGACTTCATGCAAACCAGACCTATTTTAAAGAGAATTTTAAAAGAAAAGTTAAAAGAAAACAAATAAGGATTTGTTAAAATTTCATCCAAACTGTTTTTTCAAATTATTTTTTCAAACTATTAATAGTACACATTTAATCACATGATTAAATAAGGTACACTATAGTTAGTTTAAAGCTGGCTTCAAAACTACCACCATTTTTTGTGAAGTATTCCATTTCAGCTTTCAAAATACTAAAACATTTATTACAACTTCATATATAACGACATTTCACAATACTCATAGAAATGTGCACAACATATGCCATATTGATCAATATCATCTACATTTTGTTTTGGAGAGAGTTGATCATTATACATGCAGAGAAGGGAAATGGCTCCCTGACCTTTGCTTTCTCCACCACACTCTCTCCCTTCAACCCTCTAGCTATCAATCAAGTTTCCATTTTGTTTCATGGCAGCAGACATCCCAAACACTCTTATTAGTACCTTGACCTCTGACCTCACACTAAACCTTAACAGAAATGCAAGCCGTTGTCTGTTATATATTCTTGATTTCTTATAAATTAATTCATTTACTTTTATGTTTCATTTTGGTTCACCAAAAATATCTTTAGAAAGGATATTTTATAGAATTAATACCTATCTAAAGTAAGTCTTTGGTTTTAATTACCAATAAAATATAAAGTAGTTCATTCAAAGAACGTTTTATAATTAGTATCTTTAAAAGCAATGCCAATAATTAAAGGAACTAAATTATTAAATTGCATTACCAATAATCAGAAAATTACAATTTTTTTATTCTACATTTTCTAGGCAAACACAGGCTTAGGTTCCAGAGCATAACATCTAAAAATAATTCCTGATGGCTCTTAAACACCCTATTACCTTCTTTTTTCTCCCGATGAAAACTCTTCCAGGTACCCTATCCATTCCCTTTATCTTTCTCTTTAGTTCTTTCTCCTTCCCTGTCTAAATACTAATGCTTCCAACCTAATGATAGCACATGTTGGCATTTTTTAGCCTTATAATAGCATTGAAGTTAAAAGGGCTGTTCACCCCTTTCACTTTTTAAAAAATGTTAGAACCATTTTTCTCAATGTCTGAAAGAATATGTAATATAGCAATGATGGTAACAGTGTCAGCACTGGCAAGAAAATTAGCTATAGAATGTCTCTATATTGTATTAGGAAGCAAGTTATTAACTATAGTGTGATATCTGTAGGGCTAAGATGAACATGGCTCCTCAGGCTAATGCTGTCAAGGCCGAAATTAAAGGCAAGCAATACTCCATCTCTTACTGCAGGTGTAGCCCTCTGCTGGTCTGAAACCTTGCCTCTTTTCCTTAAATTTAACCTAGATAATAAAAGAAGTTCAGTTTTGCTCCAACTTCAAAGCCCATTATTTCCAGAAAGTAAATTCGGATCTTTCTATTATTAGGTCATCAATCCTTATTGCTTTATTCTACAAAAACTAGAATTCCTGCCACTGGGCCCTGATGGGCCCTTTTATTATATATCTATTCAGATAATGAAAAACAGTAATTTTTAAAAAAAGACCTTGAGCTATCCAAAATTAGGGAGATTTATAGGTGCTCCTTTGTCCCTCTCACCACACTTATCATATTTCATACATATACATATATGTGTGTGTGTGTGTGTGTGTGTGTTATATATAGTATGTATATATTATATTATATTTTTTTTTTTTTTTTTTTTTTTTTTGTAGACATTGTCTCGCTCTGTCACCCAGGCTGGAGTACAATGGCACGATCTTGGCTCACCACAACCTCCACCTCCCAGGTTCAACCAGTTCTCCTGCCTCAGCACCCAAGTAGCTGGGATTACAGGTGCCCACCACCACACCTGGCTAATTTTTGTATTTTTAGTAGAGACGGGGTTTCACCATGTTGGCCAGGCTGGTCTCAAACTCCTGACCTCAGGTGATTCGCCCACCTAGGCCTCCCAAAGTGCTGGGATTACAGGTGTGAGCCACCATACCCAGCCCATATACCTATATTCTTAAGAAAAATGTTATACATACACATTTCTATTTATTTATTTCAGTCTTATTTTCTAATAATAAAGGCTAACAAACCAGAAGAAGGTTCACAGCTACTTTCCAGTTGGATATGAATATTCAGGAAAAAATGTATTCACTGACCAAGCTAGTAAAAGGTCAAATAACATTTCATAGTTTGGTTTGAACAATTAATTTGGAGGAGAGTGGTGGAAGATGTATTGCAGGGCAGGGTGGAGAGTATGTTCAATTCTGAATGAGTAAAGGCTTCAGAAGACAAGAGAGACCTGATAACAGACCTTAGGCTCCCTGTCTAAAGGACACTGGTACTGTAAACACAAAAATAACATTGGGATCAAAGAAATAGAGGATAACCCCAACAAGGAACTTAACATCAAAATGTAGAATTACGTCACTTCTATTTTTGACCTAAATTTTTGCCAATGGATGACACTCATCACATGTGCGAAAAAACAAATAATAAACCTGTAGATCTCTCTTCAGATTCAGTCATACTCTAAGAATTACCCAAAGGAAGGTCCTAAAACCTTAAGGTCAAGTTGTAAGTTACTGCCAGAACTATCATTTTCATTTTATACACCCACAAACACACACACCCTATTACTGTCTCAATCAAAAGAAACGAAGTACTGCAAGCTTACAGATTTGAACCAGCTCACAATCTGACCTCTCTAAAACTCTCAGTAGAACAGTAGAATAATAGGGTTTGGTTTGATTATTTTTTGGTTGGCTTTTCAAAGATAGAAAATGTTAGTCTTTTTAAAAGGACAAATTCGGGATGCCAAGTCAAGAGTTTTATATCTGCACTAATCTGGGATTTTATGATCCAAGACCACTGCAATTTCTTCAGTGGAGACTCACCCAGATATATCACTTCAGTGAAAGGATCAAATGACTTACCAGATAGTAAGCCAGTGCCATCTAAACCCATCGATCTATCTAAATCCTCAGGTATACCATGAAAACACAGTCATGACTATTTACTATCTGGAATATAAGAATCCTCTTGTTTTTTATATTTAAGTCATCTTATTTTTTAAAATAGGATGGTAATAAACATGAGAAATTTTGATAAGAATTTAAGGATAATAAACTCAAGAAGTTTTACTCTGTATTTTCCTGGTTTTGAAGGTATATACATATACTCCAAATGAGCATTATCTTTTAGATAAAACTAAATGCTGATCATGAATCTGAAACATATCCGTCTTATAAACACTAAGTCCAAATTTCAAATACATGTTTAATAGGCTCTAGCTTATCATAAATTCTGGTTTCCCTTCCTGAATTTATATCATCAAATCCAACATTTTGGAAAAATTGGATGACTAAAACTTTTGTTAAAGAGAGGACAGACATCTTCTTTGCTTGAGACTTACAAAATATTTTCTTGTTCAGATTTACAAACATTTAGAATAATCAATCCACTGAATTTTTTATTTCCATATAAACTTTTCCTTCTAGTCATCATTATATGCACACCTGCCTTTAGCATTTATCTACTTAGAAACTGTATCAAGTAAACTGTGGTACATAATCATCCCACAAGACAGAAGAACATGTCTTTTTAGAAAAATGGGATGGCCCAGGTTCTTGTCTCAAATTATCACACAAATTTAGCACTATGAAGTCCTTCCTGCTAAATAACATGTTCATATACTGTACAGAGATACTGTGACCCTTTGGAGGGTCACAAACCATTGTAATATCTAAGATATGTTTTGCCTACCCCAAAAAAAGTTTTGGCCCCATTGAGACTGCAAGTTTATACTTTCTTAAAACACAGTGCGGGCAGAGTGCAGTGGCTCATGCCTGTAATCCCAACATCTTGGGAGGCCGAAGCAGGTGGATCACTTGAGGCCAGAAGTTCAAGAACAGCCTGGGCAATGCAGCAAAACCCATCTCTATAAATAAATAAATAAATAAATAAAATTTTTAAAAAATTAGACGGGCATGGTGACATGCACCTGTAGTCCCAACTACTTGAGAGGCTGAGGTGGGATGATCACCTGAGCCCAGGAAGACAAAGCTGCAGTGAGCCATGATCACACCATTGCACTCCAGTCTGGGCATAGGAGTGAAACTCTGCCTCAAAAAAAACCACAATGCAAAACTTGGGGTAAAGCAATACAACGACAGAGGGTAATAAACAAGAGTAATTATTTTTTTTCCACCATCACTCCATGCGCAATTCCAGTATTCGTGGGTTTCTTGTTTTTTTTTAATTTTAGTCCACAGCAAAGAATAGCTGATGTGTAATAGTGAAATAGCAAAATGTTTCAAGATATAGAAAAAATAAGATCACTAAGACTCTATAATTAATCATATTTATAAAAGGATTCAGTGAACTCACATATAATAATTGTAAGACATAATTTAAAATGTTCAAGCTTGTGTTCTCTTTGTCCTTTGGAAAGTCTCTTTAGAAAAATTAACCCTTACAAAGGGTTATAACTACTTGAAAAAGAGGGTTAATTAACATCACTACAATTGAGACAATCAGGTTACAGGAGATTCCAGGCATGATGTAATATGAAATATTACACCTAATTTAACTTTAAGCTTTAAGTCTTCAAAATATACAGGGCATATGGCCAGTCGCGGTGGCTCAAGCCTGTAATCCCAGCACTTTGGGAGGCAAGGCCGGAGGATTGCTGGGGCTCAGGAGTTTGAGACCAGCCTGGGCAATGTGGCAAAACATCATCCCTACAAAATATACAAAATTTAGTCAGTCTCATGGCATATGCTAGTAGTCCCGGCTACTAGGGAGGCTAAGGCACAAAAATCGCTTGAACTCGGGAGGCAGAGGTTGCAGTGAGCCAAGATCACACCACTGCACTCCAGCGGGGGCGGCACAGTGAGACTCTGCCTTAAAAAAAAAAAAAAAAAAAAAGTATATGTATACACATATATACATATGTGTGTGTATATATGTGTATATATACAAACACATATACATATATATACATACACATATATATCTGTATATACACATATATACATACACATACATATCTGTATATACACATATATATATATATTTCTTAAAGATAAATATGGCCTGGGTATTAGAGGAGATTAAGAAACTATTGTTACTATTATTAGGTGTAATAACAGCATTGTGATTATGTAAGAAAACATCTTTT
>NW_016805059.1:7552691-7564838 GCF_001698545.2 Rhinopithecus bieti | reverse complement strand
AAAAAAAAAAAAGTATATGTATACACATATATACATATGTGTGTGTATATATGTGTATATATACAAACACATATACATATATATACATACACATATATATCTGTATATACACATATATACATACACATACATATCTGTATATACACATATATATATATATTTCTTAAAGATAAATATGGCCTGGGTATTAGAGGAGATTAAGAAACTATTGTTACTATTATTAGGTGTAATAACAGCATTGTGATTATGTAAGAAAACATCTTTTTTTACATGCTATTAAGTATTCAAGGGTTGAATGACACAACATCTAAGATAGTTTTAAATACTAAAGCAAAATAAAGGGAAGTAGAGATATCAAATAATTATGGAAAAATGAATATGGTTTGGACAGCTGGTAATAAGTTAATAGATACTGTACTTCCTACTTTGTGAAAATTTGAAATTTTCATTAAAATATTTTTATAACTAAAAAACTCATAAGAATATTTTTTAAAGATTAAGAAGCTTTGTAATGTTTGGTCACACAGCTAGTCACTGGCAAGGACAGAATGAAAACCAAAGTCTCCTGCCATTTATACTAATGCTTTCTGTATAGTATTATGCTGCTTGTACAGTACTATGCCACAATCACCTCTTTTTAAATCCTTTCTGTTTACAGTACACGAAACCACAATCCAAAACATTCCTTACAACATAAAATATGTAAGTCACATAAGAACTCTTAGATTTGTTTGCTATTTTTACAAACATAATCCAATGAATATGCACTGCTCAAGTTTATACATGAGCAATAGTACAACTTCTTCCTTCTTACAGTTTTACCAAAATTTATTGGTAAAAAATGATTCTAAATTAAATTTTGTTTGGGAATATAGAAGTGTCCATTCCTAATTCTTCTGGGTATTTAATATGATCCTATCTTATCTGTTATAAAATTCAAAGACCAATAAGCAACAATGTCTTACAATACTGAGAAGCTGTATTTAATACACACATCTTACTCACTGTAATAAAATTAAACATAGTTCATAAGTTGTTACACCACTTTTAAAAAAAGTTTCATATATGAAACTATAAATTAGGGAAAAGCCCTGAAATATAGACTCTTCAATTTTTAAAATTCAATTCTTTCCAAATTATATTATTTCATAAGTAAAAGTCATCCATGTCTTCATCAAATGGTTCATAGCTAAATAAATTATATCCTTCAATTGATCTAAGGAAATTGCTATTCCAAACTTAAGTATTTCTAAAGTCTGAACTTTCTTTTTTTTTGTTGTTTTTGTTTTTTTTTTTGAGACGGAGTCTCGCTCTGTCGCCCGGGCTGGAGTGCAGTGGCCGGATCTCAGCTCACGGCAAGCTCTGCCTCCCGGGTTTACACCATTCTGCCTCAGCCTCCCAAGTAGCTGGGACTACAGGCGCCCGCCACCTCGCCCGGCTAGTTTTTTGTATTTTTTTAGTAGAGACGGGGTTTCACCATGTTAGCCAGGATGGTCTCGATCTCCTGACCTCGCGATCCGCCCGTCTCGGCCTCCCAAAGTGCTGGGATTACAGGCTTGAGCCACCGCGCCCGGCCTGAACTTTCTTTTTCAAATAAATTCATTGTTACTTTTTGACTGCATGAAAATATCACTCATCACCAACTCCATTTACATCTATAGAAGAGATGAAATTCCTAGCTAAAGCTTCATACTTACCTACTGATACTGTAAGGGTCAAACGAAGTGCTCATATTGCACAGTTAATACTCAAATATAGATATCTGAAACTATATATAGGTATCTTAACTCAAATATAGGTATCTTCAACAAATATAGGTATCTCAAACTACTTAAATCCTAGGTATGAAGATGAAGATTGGTATTTTGAAGTCAGTCTGTTAAACTCTTAAACTCATTAAGAAATTATCCTCTATTGAACTACTATCTGCTTTCCGAGGAAATTTACAGTAAATCTACTTTCACTTGGTTGTCTCTCTCTCTCTAATATTCGAAGGGACTCACTACATGGCAATGCCCCATGTGCCAAAAAAAAACAAACAAACAAAAAAAAAGAAAGGTCTCATTATTCCTCATTCACTCCATAAATAGCATGGTTTCCAATCCCCTCAGCAACCTACCTCAGCATGCTATCTAGTTTGATAATCTCAAAGTACATTACCTAGAAGAGACCCAGTAATCTATCAATGATGTAAGCAGTATAGAGTAAAATGCTGTTACCTCTATTTTTAAAACATTATTCTACTAATAACAATGTATTCCTTATTTATGTGGCAATACATTGTTGTTCATATGGCTCTAAGTTCAAGTAAAATCCTGTGACACTGGTCTCTCCAATTTGTTGCTCTCAAAGTTAATTTTAATGTATCAAAAAAAAGTCTTAGTTCTTTGGTTCAACACATAATTCTGTGTTTCATCCAAATCACTGATAAAAATCTTGAAGATTACAACATAATAGACACGTGACACATTCTTCAAAAGACACAGACTATGAGAAACCTTGTCAAAGGCTGGCAACACGTAAACAATGAAACTCCATGTTATCTCATCATCCATGTAAGTTTTTAATCCTGAAATATAAATGCATACAAATAAAATAAAGAAAAATCACTTACTTGTTCCTTCTATAAGTAGTTCTTGTCCATGGCTACCCAAAAGTGTCCGAGAAAGAAAAGGTGCAAAATCCACAAAAATCTCACGAAGGAGAGGAGCTGCCTTTTCCAAAGCATGTTCAAGCCTCTCTGTAATACTAATGAAAAGACATTAAGTTACTTGAACTACTCAACAGATTGTATCAATTTTCTAGTTTTGAAAATAAAGATGTGTTTCCATAGATATATATATAATTGTATAAAAAAAATTAAAAATCACCTAAAGAGACATTACTGCTATGTATAGCAGTCCTTCTGCCAAAAATATTCGTTTTTATCCTGATCTAGCTTGCCCCTACAATCTCCAACAAACATCCTGGTTAACAACCACTCCAAGCATCAATACTTACTAGGAGTCTCACCTGGCCGGTTAAGAGCAGTTTGTTTTTAGGCCCATCATAATCTAAATAAATTCTCATCAAGTTTTCAACAAATTTTTCTATTTACCACTAAACCATTAGCACATTGAGTTCAAGAACCATGACTTCATTTTAAAATTCACAGTTACAGCATATAGTACAGACTCAACAGATGCTGAGTGCTTATAAATTATAAAAAGCGGTTCTTTTTTATTGAAGTCAATAATCCCTTTCTAATGCGATGTGAATTATTTTTCTCCTGAAAATAATATACTTTAAAGGCAAATTATAACAAAACTATCATTTTGTTGATAGTTAAATTTATTAATAAACTGAGATAGTTGCAAATGTGCCATAAATATATAAAATATATTAATATATATTTGTGATTATATATGCATGTATTCATATATACATACACAGATACATTTAATGACTTTTGTTTTTAAGGTCCACAGCATTTCAGAAAATTCACAGATATCCACAGCTTCAGTTTCTAACTTACAAATTAAATGTATACATAAAAAGCCACTAGTTATCTACTATTCACACTAGGAGTACCTCCTATTCGTACTACCAAGAAAGCAGTTGCTACTGAAACTATCAACACAAACATATATAAATTTTGCTGTGAATAACCATCTCCTCACAGGCACTACTCTAAATACTATTTTCTTCTACACAACTCATAGAACTTGTTATCCCTGAATAGTATCGTAAATACTAGCCACACTCGAAGCACTCAAGTACCTACATTTGTAGTGTCTAATGGATTTCCCAATTGTGGTAAAGAAAATCAAGGACTCTGGCCACTAAGACTCCAGTGGTGGAAAATACACTCATAGCATTCAAAATTAAACTCTGAAACCCAATTAAACAAGGTAAGTGACAATAAAAATCTATCTACAATTCAGTATCATTGTGGCTTTGGCCGATTGGCTACCACTTATACCAGCTTTTTTTTTTTTTTTTTTTTTGAGATGGAGTCTCTCTCTGTCTCCCAGGTTGGAGTGCAGTGGCATGATCTCTGCTCACTGCAACCTCTGCCTCCCGGGTTCAAGTGATTCTCCTGCCTCAGCCTCCCAAGTAGCTGGGACTACAGGTGCTCACCACCACACCTGGCTACTTTTTAAATATATTTTTAGTAGAGATGGGTTTTCACCATGTTGGCCAGGCTGGTCTTGAATTCTTGACCTCAAGTAATCCGCCTGCCTCGGCCTCTCAAAGTGCTGGAATTACAGGCGTGAGCCACTGCGCCCGGCCTACATCAGCATTTTATAGAGGAGAAACAACAAATTCCATACTTTCAATTTGCAATCATTTGAAACATAAGTCATAAGCTTATGTAAATATGTTATGCATGCAGCAATTATTTTTAACACAAATAGTCACTTCTCATGAAGTGACTTGTATATCATGAAATGACTTGTACATCTTATAATCTTTCAAACGAAAATGAACCTCTAAAATGTTCCCAAGCCTCTAAATGTCATATATGTTGAAAGAAAGAACTGAAATGAAATGAAGTAAAATAAACCTAGATAGCTTAAAAAGTCATCAAAAGGTATGAATCACAATATTCAAGTTAGTAGCTTAAATACCTCATATTTGAAACCGGGTCTTGTGAAACTGAATCAACTGTTGGAACCGAGGGCAATTTTGCATTAGATGATCTACTGCCTATAAAAGAAAAATAACCATCTATAGGAATTTTCTGCTTTTAGGTATGAAGATTTAAATAAAAAGAATGTCATTATACCAGTCAATAAAAGCATTATAATGTATTTTTATGTCCATTACTATTTGGATAACATTGAAATCTAACAATTAACAACTAAATCCTTTCATATATAAACCTCAGCTACGAGCTCAATTATCATGCCAGAACAATCTTTCTAACTGTGAGCTGAAAAAGCAAGAGAAAAGTAAATCCTGACTCCTGAAATAAGGTTCACAATTCCTTCTATTCAACACCAAGTGTCAACAGAAAGTTACAAGTAAAAGTATTTTTTTAATATAGCAACAACACAGAAACACCTACATTCCAAATTTTGCTTTAAACCTCCATTACCATGGAAACTATCATTATTCAGTTATCAAATCACTAGTGAAGGACTAAACTGCACCAACAAATGTAATCAGGGTTAGAAGCCTAGACCTCTGAGAATCTGTAATCTTGTATCACAACTATTATCAGTTATTTTCCCATTATGCTGCAAATACAAAAACACTATGCTTTAAAGAGAATAAGGGCCCTCTTTCCCAAACATTGTTGAATCTTTCAGTCCAAAAGTTATTAGAAACACATCAAGGAAAGCATCTGCATCAGGCTGGAGGTTGTGTTGGCCCACAGAAAGTTACCGGAGCCAGTGTGAGGAGGGAATTCAAGGAAAAGAGAAAACTAAGAATTGTAGAATTCATATCTATGTGAAATCATGGTTGCAATAGAGAGATGGTAATATGTGAACGACAGTATACATTTTTATAGACTTTTATATACAAACACACACACACACACAAACACACACACCGCCTCTAGCTCTGTCCACTAAGAGGACACGGAAGCAGCAACATCTTGACACTTGGTGTCCAAATCTTGGTTTCTTAATACTATACTCCACTAAAAGAAAGAAATGGCTGATTCGAGATCTGTGGAAGAAAAGCACCAAATGAGTTTGAAACATCTAGTTATGCTGTGTAGAAAGCAAGGAATGATAGGATATGTCCAAGGAATAATAGGTTATGTCACAAGGACACTGAAGCCAGCTTGAAGGGGCTTCCACTGATCAAACACCACTGTATTCCATCCTGGGTGAGAAAGTGAGACTCTGTCTCAAAAAAAAAAAAAAAGAAGAAGAAGAATTGCCATTTTTGGCCAGGTGCAGTGGCTCATGCCAGTAATCTCAACACTTTGGGAGGCCAAGACAGGAGGACTGCTTGAGCTCAGGAGTTCAAGATTAGCCTGGGAAACATGGTGAGGCCCTGTCTCTACTAAAAATACAAAAAAGTAGCCAGGCATGGTTGTGTGTGCCTGTGGTCCCAGCTACTAGGGAAGCTGAGGTGACAGGATCACTTGAGCCTAGAGAGCAGAGGTTGAAATGTGCCAAGACTGCACTACTGCACTCCAGTCTGGGTGACAAAGCAAGACCCTGTCTTAAAATACAATACAATACAATACAATACAATACAATACAATACAATACAATAACAATACAACACAACACACACAACACAACACTTCCCTCTGCTTCACACCACTCCCAGAACTCCCTCAGGCTCACTTCAATTGTATCTAGGCATGCTGATTCAATGTGCTCTTTTTGGTAAGGCAAATAAAGTTAATTCTGGATATAGATAAGCATAGCTAGGACCTAATCAGAGGTTCTGTGGATTTAACTGATGAAAAAACAGCAAGGATCTGAGGCAATTTTGAGCTTTCCTGAAACATGCTTGTTTTTTAGGCAGTACTTGATCAACAACCCTCAGTTCTGATTACCAGGTCTCAGTCAAATGTAAGGATCCAAAAATCTAGACAATTTTACCCCCCAACAAGCTTGGTTCCTTTTGGAAAGCAGGCAATGCAGGAATCTTCCACAATTAACCTCTGGATGATTACTGAGCCCACCTCTTAGAGTGAGCACATTCCTAGTACAAAATGAACTTAACTATAGTTAATCTTTCTTTTTTTTTTGAGACGGAGTCTCGCTGTGTCGCCCAGGCTGGAGTGCAGTGGCGCGATCTCGGCTCACTGCAAGCTCCGCCTCCCGGGTTCACGCCATTCTCCTGCCTCAGCCTCCCACCTAGCTGGGACTACAGGCGCCCGCCACTGCGCCAGGCTAGTTTTTTGTATTTTTAGTAGAGACGGGGTTTCACCGTGTTAGCCAGGAGGGTCTCGATCTCCTGACCTCGTGATCCACCCGCCTCGGCCTCCCAAAGTGCTGGGATTACAGGCTTGAGCCACCGCGCCCGGCCTAGTTAATCTTTCTTTTCTACAACGTACTTCCTTTCCCATTCCCTTGATAATCAAAGTTGACTTTCCTTTATACTGGAAGCTTTGTATTGCTTACAGTCCTACCTTCCTCACCATCCTGTTCAGCTGAGATCTAACTGTACCTAAAAACTCTAACCAAGTGACTGGTGGTCAGGACGCATAGGATTCGTTTAAAAATGAAGCTAAAGCACACACTTCATCATGCTGACAATTATTTTTTATTTTTCTTTTTTTGAGACAGGGTCTTGCTCTCTCGCCCAGGCTGTAGTGCATTGGTGTGATCAGAGCTCACTGCAGCCTTCAACTCCTGGACTCAAGCCATCTTCCTGCCTCAGCCTCCCAAGTAGCTGGAAACATAGGTGCATATCACCACACTTGTCTATTTTTTTTTTTTTTTTGGTAGAGACAGAGTCTCATTATGTTGCCCAGGCTAGTCTCGAACTCTTGGTCTCAAGCAGTCCTTCGGCCTTGGCCTCCCAAAGTGCCAGGGTTATAGGCGTGAGCCACCATGACCAGCCCATTGTGACAATTTTTAAAAACATATACAGCAACTCACATTTCATCATAAAAATATTGCTATTTTGTATTTTCACAATAAAATTTCAAATTAGAGGGCAAGACCAGTGAAGTTGAAAAACATTTTTTCACCCTTTGGTATCTGGCACTTCTAAGAGTCAGGTCCAATCCTAAAATTATATACAACACTCAGTGAAGTACTTCACAGACCCATTGGCTTTATTACACTCGGTACATGACACCTGCAATTTTCTAAGTTCTTGACAACAATATGATCAACGAATCACAGTGGGTCATTGACTGTTACCAGTGATTAATAAAATATTTGTTTTTTTTTACTGGTGATAGTTTTTTGAAATTTTTTTTTTTTTTTTTTTTTTTGAGATGATCTCGCTGTCCTCCAGGCTGGAGTGCAGTGGCGCGATCTCGACTCACTCAACCTCTGCCTCCAGGTTCACACCATTCTCCCTGCCTTCAGCCTCCCGAGTAGCTGGGACTACAGGCGCCCACCACACGCCTGCTAATTTTTTGTTTTTAGTAGAGACAGGGATTTACACCATGTTAGCCAGATGATCTCGATCTCCTGAACCTCGTGACCACCTGCCTCGCCTCCCAAAGTGCTGGGATTACAGGCGTGAGCCACTGCGCCCTGCCTGAAGACCATTTTATTGCAATGTATCCAGACATTTCTCTATTAGCATTATGATGGATTTTCTGAGCTTTTCCAATGCTAATATAAAGGAACACATAAGGTCCCATTTACTTAAAAGGTAGAAATGGGAAAAAATAATCCCTTCCCCAAAAAATGTATGACAAAGGCTTTAGGGGGGAAGGGGGGGGGGGCGGGGAAAGTATGCATGAGGCTTTAGGCAAAATTAGCCTTTATTGTGTTAACTGGTTTATTGTGGTTTTTGTTTTGTTTTGTTTTTTGTTTTAAGAGATGAGGTCTTGCTCTGTTGCCCAGGCTGGAGTGTACTGGTGTGATCACAGCTCACCACAGTCCTGAATTCCTGGACTCAAGTGATCCTCCTGCCTCAGCCTTCTGAGTAGGTGAGATTATATGCATGTACCACCGCGTTCAGCTAATTTTTTAATTTCTTGAAGTGAAAAGTTACCCAAGCTAGCCTTGAACTCCTGGCTTCAGGTGATCCTTCCACCCTAGCCTCTCAAAGTGCTGAGACTACAGGTGTAAATCATCACACCCTGCCCACGGTTGTAAATGATACAAATTTTAATGAGAAATGTGTATTAGAAATGTGAAAAAGAAAAGCAGCATTGTTGCTTCTAAATAAAGCAGTAACAAAAATTATTTCCCCACACTACCCTAGAAGTAATGCCAATTTTCAATTCTAAAAGAGAATACAGCATTTTTTACAAAATGTCTTAAGTCATAAGAAGACACTTTACCAACAAGGATAATAAATTAACCAGCAACAGTTATAAGAAAAAAATCACATGAAAGAATAAACTAAATACATCAGTAATTTCACACTAGGTTGTTCTCCATTTCTGCTGGGAAAAAAATGTAATATCCAAACACATTCTGTATTTTTTCAACTCAGATAAAAATATAAACTTTCAATCAATTTGTTTTAAATTAAATTATCATTAAATATTTCCAGCAAATGATCACAAATATATAAATGCAGAAGCTACCTCCAACATGTGGAATGATACTCACTTATCTTTTCCTTATCCTAGCACTGATAAACTGGCTCCTTCAAACTGACAGTTTTCCAGACATTCAAAAGGACAAAAAGGAAAATGCAAATATATCATCTGTCTAGCATCTATCTGGGGAGTAGGCAATTGTTTATTTAAGGTCCCTGCGGGTCTAAATAACTAATGTCCCTTGCAATAAAGAATCATTAAAACAAATGCCAATTTTTTAACCCCTAAACACATTAACACTGCATTTCTCTCTCTCTTTTCTGAACCAGTAAATTCAGCCAGGAATCGTCTATATGCCCAGTAAAAACTAATTAAATAAATCCTATTGAATGAATACAACTAAGCCTATTGGCCCAAATCTTACACAAAGCAAATATGGTTATGACTCAAATATTTCCCTAATATTAAAAAAGTACTAATTAATAATCTATATGGCTCTGATAAACAGATACTGTCTAATATTCTAGTAAATTCTGCAAAGTAGCAAACACCAGGCATATAAATTAGTGAACAGTATACTTAGTTCCTTTATTGAGCTAGTTTCAATTTTGATTTATTCATGTATGCTTTGCAGTACAGAGAAACAGCATATTAGAAACCAGAGTAATAATATTTTAACATACAAGAAGGGATACTGGGTGAAGGTGGAAGGATCACTTGAAGCCAGGATTTCAAGGCTTGTCTGGGCAATAGAGCAAGACCCTGTCTCTACAAAAATTTTAAAATTAGCCAGGAATGGAGACACACATCTGTAATTCTGGCTACCTGAGTAGCTGAAGCAGGAGGATCACTCAAGCCCAGGAGTCCAAGGCTTAGTGATCTATGACTGTGCCACCGCACTCCAGCCTAGGAAACAGAGAAAGACCCTGCCTCAATTTAAAAAAAAAGAAAAGAAAAGAAAACAGAAAGGATACTGTATTCTAGGTAATCAAATCTTTGCTGATGACTATAAAATTTCCAGATTTTGATATATTTACTAAAATCACTTTTGCTTTTATTTTCTTTGAAAACATGCAATAAAGGATATGTCTTATCCTCTGATGAATATATTTTAATACTTATTAATTAGAAGATACAACTGTTGCTCTTAGACTAGTTCTTTTGGTTGATAAAATGCTGCATAAGCCAAGGTATGCTATTCAAATTAAAATTTGAAATTTGTACACCAAAAAAGTTTTGTATGTTAATTATAGTCTTAATAATGTATATTATTTCAAAATGCAAACAAATTATCAATTCCTATGGGTTATAAAATTATTTCAGTGGTAATATTTTCATAGAAAAAGCTTTGACCTCATATAAACCTGGCAAGTTTTAACTCTGTTTCTGTGATAAGTATCTATCTCAGTTTCTCTTTAATTGTACCACATGTAAAATGTGTCTCATTTTAATATCAAAATTTCCAAATATCCACAAATGGGAATTTCCTTGAAGGTATCATGTGAATATATAACAGAAAATATGAGTGTCATAGCAGAAACCTTGTATTTTCTATCAAGTAAATTTTTTGCCCAACTGTAGGATAATGTAAGTGTTCTGAGCACATTTAAGATAGGGAAGATTAAGCTATGCTGTTTGGTAGGTTAGATGCATTAAATGCATTTTCAATTTCCGATATTTTCAACTAACAATGGTTTATAATGAGGTAACCCTATCATAAGTCAAGGAGCATCTATATTCTAGGTCACAAATGCATTTAACACAAAGCCTATTTTATAATAAGGTATTAGATATATCACATACTTTACTAAATACTGTATTGAAAGTGAAAAATACAATGGTCATACAGATAACTTGATGTACAATTTTTACTGAATGTGTATTGCTTTCACACCACTATAAAGTCAAAAAATTGTTACGTTGGAACCGTCTATATATTTATCTACTTCTTTTAATGGCAAATAACTTAAATCAAGAGACCCACCAAAAAGAAAACAAAAATGTATCAGTCAAAAAAAATATTGACAAGGGAGAGAGAACTATTTGGGGGGCTGGGTGGATTCCATGTGGAAATGAGTACTTAACAAGTGCAAGGGCAAGTATAGTAGGCAAAAGTATGTAAAGTGGGGCGGTAGAAGAGTAACAAGCAGGACAACCAAAAACACTAGATTAGGTTAGATTTTTCTTATCAAGGCAGTAATGTTCATGGCATCAATTAACGGAATAAAACAGAAGCAATACACTGAAATGGAGAACCCATATGACAGTAACAAGAGCACAGTGAAAGAGGAAAAAGAAGAGTCAGATGTGGAAACCAAAATAAATGGTAAACAGAAAGACCATCATCACAAGGAAGACTTGAAATAACTGAAAAAGGAATAACTTTTTTTTTTTAATGGGGGTAGGGTTGGGGGGGAGAAAAGTTTAAAATTCTAGTTCAAGATGGAAAAAAAATTGGTAACCATTTTAGAAACTCCATCAAAAATCATACAAAATTTAAGCAACAGAAAAATAAGATACATTATGAGCTGGATCAATGGTACAGGGTTTTGTAGATTTTGCCAATAAATACAACAGTCTTCAAGATAGCAAATTGTTTTGTAATTCTGCATAGTTTTTCAAAGTGTGTATTTTAAATTACAATAAATTTACTGGAAAAAATACAATGGCTTCAGAGAGAAATGTATAATACTGTTACATGTAAAATATTACCCATATGTCTCAGCTGTTTCTTATCTCTTCTGAAAACTCCATGACTTAAATTTTAAAGAACAGACTTAAAGGCAATCAAACGGTCCTATTTAGTCTGTTCCCTAAACTGAAACTAGAGGGCAGTATGAGAAAATATTTTACTCAGTATACTCTGAATTTCTGAAATCACATTTGATTTGGGATGTTACTGAAAAATTTACTATAACTGAATTTAAAAGATGGCATGTAAATCATTTCATAGATATTAATAACTATTGCATTTTCACAAAACGGACTACTCTACAAAACCATAGTTGATTCTTTTTTTT
>NW_016805059.1:7501144-7552181 GCF_001698545.2 Rhinopithecus bieti | reverse complement strand
GAGGCATCAGAGTATAATGGAACAATAAAAATGAAAAATTTGCTAGAGTTTCAGGCCCATTTTCCTTTGTAATTCTCACTGGGCCAGGGGAAACCAGCGAGGGAGAGAATGAGAGGGTATTTGAGAATTCTCTGTACTTCAAACTCAATTTTCCTGTAAACTTAAAACTGATCTTAAAAAGTCTATTAATTTTTGAAAAAAATTATAAAATTAAAAGCAAGACAGACAAAACTCTGATACAATTGCAGCTTTTGGTTTCAAAGTAGAAAAAAATTTCTAATTACTATTTTTCCTAAGAATATAAATAATACAAGACTATTAATTAAATTTTAGAAATACCACCTAAAGTAAATTTCGAAAATCAAAACTGTCAGTAGCCCAACTTCATGGAGAGCCAAATGACTTCATAATACACTTTCTTGCTTTCACCATGTAAAGAAGGTAGATAAGCCACTTGGTTGTAATTATATGGTACGTAAAGAATTGCATATAATTTTCTTTTACTTAACGTACTGAACATTTTCTCTTATCACTAAGTACTATAAAATTAGTAAAAAATTAAACAGGTTTAAAACTTTTGATAAAATATATTTTTGTTAACACAAGTACAATAACAAATAAAAAGAGAGAGAAGACAAAAGAAATAAACATAGTATTTGTTTCTAGGATATATGATTAGATGGTACACATCAAGGAAAAAAAGTTCCCAGCTACTGGACAGTAGCAACATCAAGTTTGGAAAAAACTCTCCAAGATACGCTAATTTGCCAAATAAAGTAGAACAGCAGAACAGAAGGCAAACCCTGGCCTGAGATATCCCAAAAGAAGTAACAGCATTATTTCTGTTCTCAATATAATCCACCAGGCCATTCCTTCAAAATTTCTTTATTTTTCATCAATCTCAACCTAGAATCATAAGATGAATGTTTTGGTGGGTACAATATCTTGTTATTAACCTTAAGAAACATCAAAATATCCAGAAGAAAACCACTGATACCCCTTTGTTATACTTGGTCATTTTAATACTGCACATTCCTCAAGTTTACCCCGTATCACCACAAAGCTTCCCATCATCGTATAGAATCTTGCATCCATCCATATATATGCTTTTATACATGGAAATAATTCTGTATCCATATATATGCTTTTATACATGGAAAGAATGTAGAAGGAGAGATGGACAAAAATAAAATTGCTATAGGAGGAACTGAACCAGTATGACCATTGTTAGAATGATGCTACACTTCAGAGCAGCATTCCTTTCCAAGCCTCTAATTCAAAAAAATGCCAAAAAAAAAAAAAACAAAGCATTGAATACTATATAAATATTTGACAACCAGTAACCATATTAAAAGATTATATGTCAACAAGACTTTCTAATTTAGGCCACTATCGATATACATCTTCTTAAGTGCAGGGAAAGAAAACAAAGGAAAATAGTATTTTTATGAATCTATGATTCATCCATGCACTCATCTACCCAACTAGCAGCATCTCATCTACCACACAATATTAGGTTTGAGTGGAGAAAATACTAAAATCCTCGACTTAAGTTCTTTTAATTTTACTCAAATTTATTCAGAAAAGTAGTAAACAATCAACAGGATAAAAGCACAATGGTTTCTAATGTGCCCTCAAATTTTAAGTTAATCAAAAATCCTAAGCTTTGCTAAAATGAGATCTAAAAACATTTTTGTTGAAATCACTGATAACTAGCTCACCTGGTGATTCTCCTCCCACATCTGAGGCTTGGACTGAATCCACTGAGGAAACCACACTGACAGCATTGGTAGGTACACTTGTAGTAAAGGTGGAAGGTGAGACTGCTGATTTTTTTGCTGCAACAATGACACTTCTGTAATAAAGAAAGTAAACATATTGAAAGATACAAATTGATCTCTTGAATTAATTACATGAATTTCAAAACAGAAACTAGATAGCTAACTTATTTTTCTAATTTTTCTTTCTTATTACAATTTGATGTACAATTTAGACTTTTCACCCAACATGAAATCTCTTCAATACTGTCCATTTTTATCTGCATTTCACTATGAAAATATAACAATCCATTTTAACATTTAAACTTATATTTACCACATAGTATTTTTAAAATTTAGGATTATCTTTAATTATCTAACAAATAAAATATAACCAAAAGTATTAAGGCAGAAAATTCAACGTTTCCACAAGAATTGTAAAGCACTGCTAATCTGAAATAATAAAACCTTAGAACTCTCATAAGCTTAAAAAAAAGTAGATATAAGCAATTTGCTAACATGTATACAACCCAGTTTTTCATTTTTAAACCCCAAAGACTGTATCTTTTGATAATATATAAAAAAGTAGGCCGGGCGCGGCGGCTCAAGCCTGTAATCCCAGCACTTTGGGAGGCCGAGACGGGCGGATCACGAGGTCAGGAGATCGAGACCATCCTGGCTAACAAGGTGAAACCCCATCTCTACTAAAAAAATACAAAAAACTAGCCGGGCGAGGTGGCGGGCGCCTGTAGTCCCAGCTACTTGGGAGGCTGAGGCAGGAGAATGGCGTGAACCCAGGAGGCGGAGCTTGCAGTGAGCTGAGATCTGGCCACTGCACTCCAGCCTGGGCAACACAGCGAGACTCCGTCTCAAAAAAAAAAAAAAAGTAATGCATAGGAATAAAAACTATATGCAAAAATATCAAATAATCAAAGTTCTTTATCTTGTACCTTACTCAAAGGCAGGTATTTATGATATACCAATTTCAATTAAAATGTAATACTTTATACCAAACAGTAACTAAAAGACCTTGTTAGTCATAACTTAAAAGGCATTTTTAATTGAAGTTGGCTCTATAAACATGCAAAAACTCAGTTAATGAGGTAAAGAGGACAGCTGATATATAATGCATTCCCACAGCAGTGCTTACTTTTAATTACCTGGTGTTAACCATAAGCCTGAAGTCTTCAACATTCAATTTATTTAATCACATCTTTTGTTGACAGTACTATAACTGCAAGCTTCAAGTATTCCCTTAATAGCTTTAAAGTATTCAGCTTCTAAACAAAGTAACTTAGGTACTTGATCCCAATACATGCATTCAAAAGTGAAAATTATGTAATTCCAATATTTTAATAATACATTTTGTAGTTATTTTAAAACACACACACAAAGCAAAATAGGTTTCGTTTTACTTCAGTGCCTATCATGTGAGGGCAAAGACTGTTGCCAATTAAATCAAGTTCTCTTGTGCTAGGCATGGCTTATTCAATGTACTTGAGGGTAGCTGGTGTCACATCATTATAAGGGTGACTGCCAATGTTAACTATATACTAAAAAATAGAAGCAACAGCCACCTGAGCCCCCAATCCAAAATCGTGTGCTTAAATCATGGCAGCTTATATCAGATGAAGATTATTGACTTAAGGGGGAGTAGATATGATGTGTGTGTGTGTGTGCATGCGTGCATGAATGTGTGTGTGTACGTGTGTGTTAGTGGTCACACACTAACCTTCAAAAACAATACGAAATGTAATTTGTAGTATTTCCTACTGGAAGGAGAAATTTAAAACCCACTGCTTAAGAAAATCACTGACTTCCAGCAATGTTTGTGCAGAGGAGGGAGGAAAAATATGAAGAATTTACTTTCACATTTGTTCACAAAAGAAAGAACCAGCAAGATCTAGTTTATTCATACGATAAGTAGGAACTGAATGGAGCAACAGAAAAGAACACTTAGAAAAGTGCAATTGCTTTTTCTATAATCAAAATGTAAGATATATACCTATCTATGCTATGACTCAACACTTTGATTTCTAGGAATTTCCTCAAGAAAGCTTATGTCCACAAAATATGTATACAATAATGTTCATATAGGCTTTATTTACAATAGGCAAAAGCCGGAAATAGCCCAAATGTCCTTTATGCAGATATAGAAAATTTTAAATGGTACTATGCTTCTGGAATGGAATATTATTCAGCAATAAAAGTTAACAAACTACTGATGAATGAAATGAAAAGGTAACAAACAACATGGATGAATCTCAAAAGCATTATGTTGAATGAAGCCTTATACTAAGGAGTATATACTTTATGTTGTTTTTTTTTTTTTTTTAACATGCATGTCTAGAACAGGCAAAACTAATGTATGGTATACAAAGTCAGAATTAATAATTGCCTCTGGGGGCTATATAGGAACCAGAATTGGCTGGGACAGAGAACTTTCAAGACCAGTGATATCATGATGGGGACTTGGGGTTACACAAATGTGTAAATTTGTCAAAACTCATCAAACGGTACACTTAAGACTTGTGTCTTTCATTGTATGTAAATTTTAGATTAAAAAAAGGTATTGATCTCCAGTTAGAAAGTTGCATGCTAGCTGAAATATTTAATCACATTTATTTAATCACATCTTTTGTTGACAGTACTCTAACTGCAAGCTTCAAGTATTCCCTTAACAGCTTTAAAGTATTCAGTGTCTAAACAAAGTAACTTAGATACTTGATCCCAACACAAGCATTCAAAAGTGAAAATTATGTAATTCCAATATTTTAATAATACATTTTGTAGTTTTTTTTAAAACACACACACAAAGCAAAATAGGTTTCGTTTTAAGAGTGAAGTGAACTGATATCTTCAATTTTGAAGTACATTACAAAAATAAGATTGATTGATGAATACATGGTGAAGCAAACAGAGTTAAAAGCTAATTGTTGAATCTCAGTGATGGGTCTACAGGTGTTCACTGTACAACTCTTTCAACTTTTCTGTTTGCCTGAATATTTTCATAATAAAACACTGGAAAACTGGTAACAGAACAGAATTTACTACAGCTGTTCCAAACATGCACAATCCCTATTTATTCAAGAGGACATGGCTAATTAAACTCAACAAACAAACTCAAATTCATTTCTAATCCTTCATCCTCTTGCTGTTAATGTCTCAGTCACAAATAAGGTCTTATTCTTTTATTCAGTTCAGGAAATATTTATTGTCCAAGATCTTTCACCTATTGTCAGGAATGACAGATCAGAAGTATGGCTTTCTACATGAATCTATATTTTGCATGTTCCTCACACACTTCTTCAACACGCTCTTACGGTTGCTAAGTGTGTTGTGTCATTTCACAACTCCAACCCTTTGTATATACGCCTCCTCTGCCAAGATGTCTTCTTCTTAATCCTGCTTGCTTGTTAGGTAATATAAAATTATAAATTCTAATAGCAGCTAAGATAAATGAAGCACTGACAATATGCCAAGAATTATTATTCAATTTTCAAAACAATCCTAAGGTACGTATTAATTCAATTTTTAGAAATTTTAAATCTAAACCTCAGAAAGGTAAAGTAATAACCAAAGTAAACAGTAGAACTACCATGCAAATCTAGGTTTATCTAACACCAGAGCCTCGAATTTGAACCGTTTCCCCATGTTGACCTTTCTTAAAACTTTTGAGATATAATTCACATACCATTTAATTCACTAAAAATATACAATTAAGAGATTTTTAGTAGGCTCACAAAGTTGTACAATTATCACTACAATCATTAACATTTAAACATAATTTTAGAATCATCTATAAGCAACAGTAATAAAGATCTCTAGCATATAAATTTATATACTATCATAAAATCACAAAATATATCTGCTCATAAATTTTAAAAGCTGCATTCTTTCACGTAGCTACATAGTTAGTTCATAATAGAGAAATAAAATTCATCAATTTCCAAATTAACTGATTGATTCAAACCAATTCCAAGGAATTAACACAATACTGCTTCAGCTTAAGGCTACACAGAAACAAAGAAAAATGAAAGTTACAATAATCCCATTAAAAGGACATGAAGCAGTAGGTAGATTTTGAAATATTTTCATTGTCTTTACCAATCATTGTCATTATTATTATAAAGTTTCAGTGTAAAAGACTAAAATCTTCAACAGAGGAGATCTTTATCGTGTTTATCTTGTTAAATATAAGTATAAATCTAAATTAGTAAAGCATGTTCTACAGTTTACAAAAATAATCTAGAATTTTCAACTTACCAATAGTTAAGATTTATCATGCAAAAACTAAGCATTTATCTTTTTATACGATGCATTGGAAAACACAGAGAAAATGCAACATGCATTTGACAAAACTGAGACTTTACATGACAGGCAATGTGCTAGGGATATTTCTGGCACCTTTCTCAGGCTACAGCTCAAGTTTCTATTTAAGAAACAAATTGAAATCTTTTTTAATGTTTAAGAACAATTATTGGAATTTTTTATATCTACATCAATTTTAGCAGAAAGTGCTTCAAACTTTTTAGCATAAGGAATTTGAAAGACAGACAACCAATTATGCAAGCTAGTTTCCCAAATTGTCAATTATAAACCAAATACTAAAGAGATAAAAATTGTTATCATTTTTTTCTTTACGAACTCACTATGAATACTTAATATTTGTGGGGCACCGTGCTTAAGAACATACACAAATTACCATATTTATATTTATGACAACCTTTGAGGTTAGTAGTATATATTATTATGCTAATTTTACAAATGAGAAAGAAGTAATTTTCCTAAAGTCCCACACAGAACAAATGAAAATACTGTTGCTGGATTTTTTCTTTCCCCCGAACAAGGGATACTCATTTCAAAGTTTCTTTTAATTTACTGGCAATAGGCAAATAGTAACAATGCCTTCCAGATCAATAAAGTTGAGAAGTTCCATTTCAGTATTATATCAGTTTCAAATATCACAAACCCTCACACAAATGCTATTTTATTTAACATACAAATAGTTCACTAAAGGAAAAAAGAGCATTTCAGCCTACCACTTTAGTCCCTAAGGATCCAGTTGAAAAGCCAGACCAGTCCTTGAACTTTATCAAGATAAATTCCTGGCATTCACTAATCATCAGAGAGGATCTTCAAATTAGATAAGAGCAAGAATTTTGGCATGGGAATGAACACAAACACCTTTGTGTTCACAAAGGCCCATAACCTGGCAGCCTTTCAGCAAGGTTTTATTCATGTAGCTGTTACTCTAAACTTTCCAGCTATTCCTTGGAAGTTGATAATACTTAAGATATGAGGAGAGTTGTGATTTCTGACATAGCATTCCTGAGATAAATACATGATCAGAGGGATGCTTTGAAATTCCCAAAGATATTCCACTAGCCCACGGCAGCATGAAAGTTTTTAAAAAGGTGCCTCTAACCAAGAAAAAAAGGGAGGGTAAAAAACAGAGCAGTTTCCTTGCCATCAGAGACTGTTAAATGAATACCAGACATGTCAAATTCTACAGAACATCCTGGAAATTGCTACCATCAAAATTATCTGTTGTTTTCTACTTCAATAAACCCCTTAAAATGTATTATGCCTAAGCATGATTTCCTAAATATGTTCATGATCTACTCACTGAAGACATCAGTAAGGCACAAATTTAATTTCTACGATATTTAAAAAAGAAATAAATGCTAAAATATATAAAATTTGGATCATTAGTAAACAATGTAACTATATTAATAACACATATTAAATTTAAAAGTATAGCCTCACATATTTTTGAGTACTCAATCTAACACGAACAAATCTAAACAAATTGTAAAAATTGAGAATGGACAGGGCACAGTGGCTCACGCCTGGAATCCCAATGCTTTGGGAGGGCAATGCAGCCAGATCGCTTGAAGCCAGGAGTTCAGGACCAGCCTGGGCAACACAGCAACACCTCATCTCTAAAAAAAAAATTTTAAATAGCTGGACATGTTGGTCGCAGCTACTCAGGGGACTGAGGAAGAACGATCCCTTGATTCCACGAGTTTGAGGCTACAGTGAGCTATGACTGCCACTGCACTCCAGCCTGGGGGGCAGAGCAAGACACTGTCTCAAAAATAAAATAAATAAATAAAAATTGAGGACAGGCGCAGTGATTCATGCCTGTAATCCCAACACTTTGGATCACTTGAGGCCAAGAGTTTGAGACCAGTCTGGCCAACATGGCAAAACCCCATCTCTACTAAAAATACAAAAACTAGCTGGGCATGGTGGCACACACTGGTAATCACAGCTACTCTGGAGGCTGAGGCACAAGAATTGCTTAAACCTAGGAGGCGAGGTTGCAGTAAGCCAAGATCACACCACTGCACTTCAACCTGGGTGACAAAGTGAGACCACCTCAAAAAAAAGAATAGCAAATTCCAAATTATACCAGACACAGCTTTTTCCATTTAAAAATACATGTCTTCAGTATCATTCTAGACAGTGCTCTTTTACTCTTTAATGACTGCATAATATTTACTATGTTTTCAAAAATAATACATGTAACCAATCATTTATAGATTGGCAGCTATAAAAACCAACTTTCCACTATTATAAAACAATTTTGCTATAAAATGCAGCAAGGTAAATCATTCAAAAGAGACAGGTCGTTTAGTGTCACCATTTAATAGTAATAAGGCCATAAGCTATTACTTAACTCCTCTGTGACTGAGTTTCTACATCTTTAAAGTAGGAATAAAGATAGTTATCTATCTATTCTAAATGCATTTAGGGTAGAACTTCACAGACTAAAATAGGCAATTCCACCTGCAGAAAGCATTTTATACTTGGTTATTACTTCTGTATGAACTTCCAGAGTGGAAGTTTATATATTTTAATTTTTAATTAACATGCCAATTTACCTTCAATAAACTGTAGCAATATGCACTCTCAACAGTTTAAAAAAAAAAAAAAAAAAAAGTTTCCTCATATCCTCATAAATAACAGCTGTAATTTTTTTAAAACCTCTGCTAATTTAATTGAGGGAAATTATATCACTCATTTCTTTTTAATCTCATGAGTACATAATAGGTGTATATATTTATGGGGTACATTTAATATTTTGATACAGGCATGCAATCATAATCATATCAGAGTAAATGGGGTATCCATCACCTCAAGCAGTTATTTCTTTGTGCTACAAACATTCCAATTATACTCTTTTAGTTATTTTTTAACTGAATAGTAAATCATTGTTGACTGTAATCACTCTGTTGTACTAAAAAAAAATAGATATTATTGATTCTATCTAACTATATTTTTGCACCCATTAACGATGTCGACTTCCCTCCTAGTCTACAGTACCCTTTCTAGCCTTTGGTAACTCTCATTCTACCCTCTATTTCCAGGAGTTCAACTGTTTTAATTTTCAGCTCCCAAAAATGAATGAGAATATGTGAAGTTTGTCTTTCTGTGCCTGGCTTATTTCACTTAATATAATGATGTTCTCTACTTCCATTCATGTTGCAAATGACAAGACCTCATTATTTTTTATGACTTAATAGTATTCCATTCTGTATATATACACCACATTTTCTTTATCCATTCATCTGTTCGTAGACACTTAGTTGCTTCCAAATCATGGCTATTTTGAATGGTGCTGCAATAAACATGGGAGTGCAGATGTCTCTTCAATAAACGGAGTTCCTTGCTTTGGGGTATATACCTAACAGTGAAATTGCTGAAACACATATTAGTTCTATTTTTAGTTGTCTCGGGAACCTCCAAACTGTTTCCCATAGTGGTCATAGTAATTCACACTCTCACCAACAGTATATGAAGGTTCCCTTATCTCCACATCCTTGCCAACATTTGTTACTGCTTATCTTTTGGATATAAGCGATTTTAACTGGAGTGAGATGATATCTCATTGCTTTGATTTGCATTTCTCTGATCAATGATGTTGAGCACCTTGTCATAAAATCGTTTGGCATTTGTATGTCTTTGAGAAATGTCTATTGAGATCTTTAGCCTAACAGTTATCACTTTAAAGTTATCATTTATCATTTTAATTAAATTTTTAAAGTTATCATTTAAAATTTATCAAATTTTAAAGTTATCATTTAAACATTAAATGATAAATTATTTAATTTAAAATTTAGTAATATTTTTAAATTATTATTAATACATTTCTTCCTATAGAGTTAGTTGAGTCCCTTATATATTCTGGTTATTAAAACCCTTGTCAGTTAACCAGAATATATAAGGTTATTATATAATCCACAGTCTGTGGGTTGTCTCTTCAATTTGTGGATTGTTTTCTCTGCTATGCATAAGTTCTGTAGCTTGATGTGATCTCATCTGTCCATGTTTGCTTTCACTGCCTGTGCTTTTGGGGTATTACTCAAGAAATCTCCCCAGATTAACGTCCTGGAGAGTTTTTCCAATGATTTCTTTCAGTAGCTTCATAGTTTCAGGTCATAGATTTAAGTCTTTAATCCATTTTGAACTGATTTTTGTATACAGCAAGAGATAAAGGTATTCATTCTTCTGCATATGGACATACAGTTTACTCAGTACCACTGAGAAGACTGTCCTTTTCCCATTGCATGTTCTTGGCACCTTTGTCAAAAATTAGTTCACTTGTAGAAGAGATGTGTGGATTTATTTGAGTTCTCTATTCTGTTCCATTGGTCTATGTATCTGTTTTTATGACAGTATCATGCTGTTTTGGTTATCACGGCTCTGTAGCATAATTTGAAGTTTTGTTCTCTTTGCTCAAGATGGCTTTGGCTATTCTGAGTCTCTGTGGTTCCATATAGTTTCTAGTAATTTTTTTTTATTTCTGTGAAGAATGTCATTGGTATTTTGATATAGATTGCATTGAATCTGTAGATTGCTTTGGGTAGCATGAACATTTTAACACTATTAATTATTCCAATCCATGAACATGAAATATCTTTCATTTTGGGGGTCCTTTTTAGTTTCTTGCATCAATGTTTTATAGCTGTCATTGAGGGATCTTTCACTTCTTTGGCTGTTTATTCCTAGGTATTTTACTTATAGCTATTGTAAATTGGATTGCTTTCTTGATCTCTTTTTCAGATTGCTCACTGTTAGCATATAGAAATGATACTGATTTTTGTATGCTAATTTTGTCATGCAACTGTACTGAATTTATCAGTTATAATACTTTTTTACGGACTCTTTAAGTTTTTCTAAATATAAGATCATATCATCTGCAAACAACTGACCTCTTCATTTCCAATTTAAATGCCCTTTCTTTCTCTTGTCTGATTGCTTTACCTAGGACCTCCAGTACTGTGTTGAATAAGAGTAATGAAAGTGGGCATCCTTGTTTCATTCCAGATCTTAGAGAAAAGGCTTTCAGTTTTTCTCTGTTCCAAATGATACTAGCTGTGGATCTGTTGTTTATGGCTTTTTATTGTGTTGAGGTATGTTCCCTCTGTATGCAGTTTTTTGAGGGTTTTCATCATGAAGAAATAGTGAATTTTATCAAATGTTTTTCAGCAGCAATTGAAATGATCATATGGCTTTTGTCTTCCATCCTATTGATATGATGTATCACACTGATCAATTTGTGTATGTTCAGACATTCTTGCATCCCCAGAATAAATTCCACTCATTATGCATCAATTTTTAAAAAGTTTTTTTAAGACAGGGTCTTACTCTGTCACCCAGGCTGGGGTGCAGTGGCATGAAAACAACTCACTGTAGTGTCAAACTCATTGGGCTCCAGTGATCCTCCCACCTCAGCCTCCTGAGTAGCTGAGACTACAGGCACACATCACCATGCCCAGCTAATCTTTTTATTTTAAAATCTCACCATGTTGCCCGGGCTAGTCTCAAATTCCTGGACTCAAGCAATCTTCCCACCTCAGACCCACAAAATGCTGGAATTACAGGTGTGAGCCACTGCATCCAGACAAAAGAAAAAAAGAAATTCATAAAATGAAAATCTCAGAGGTTATGAAAATAAGTCAAAATATATCAAAAATTATACACACAAACACTTAGAAATAGTACATGGTACCATCTGCAGTTAAAAGAAATGTAAACAATGTAAATGTCAATTATTACAGCATAACTGTATAAAATTAACATTAATCCATACTATACTACTATAATAACTTCATAGCTACTTCCTGCCACAATTGCATTGAACTCCACTATTGTGAGCATCACTTAAAATGCTGTGTGATGCTAGTCATCTCAGAGAACACAGTTAATCTCTTTTCTTTTGGGGGGACGGGGTGAGTTTTGTTCTTGTTGGCCAGGCTGGAGTGCAATGGCGCGATTTTGGCTCACTGCAACCTCCACCTCCCAGGTTCAAGCGATTCTCCTGCCTCAGCCTCCCAAATACCTGGGATTACAGGCACCCGCCACCATACCTGGATAATCTTTTTGTATTTTTAGTACAGATGGGGTTTCACCATGTTGGCTGGGCTAGTCTCGAACTGCTGACCCTCAAATGATCCACGCGCCTCAGCCTCCCAAAGTACTGGGAAGTTCACCTCTCCAGTAAACTGTGTATCACAGTAAAAGTGATCTCTCCCACTTCTCATATATTTTTCATCATGTTTAGTGCAATACTATAAACCTTTAATAACATAATGGGACTCATACAAAGTGCCACTGGCAATACTGGACATGCTCCCAAGGAGCAGGGAAAAGTCATGACATTATAAGAAAAAGTTGAATTGCTTGATATGTACTGTAGATTGAGGTCTGCAGCTGTGGTTGCCTGCCATTTCCAAAGAAATTAATCAAGCATAAGGACCACTGTAGCAAAAGAAAAGGAAGTTGGCAAAGTTGTTACTGCAGTGACACCAGGAGGCGGGGAAAAAAAAATGCATTTTTTGTGAAATATCTTTATCTTGCACTGAAAATGCAGCTTTTATGTGGATGCAGGATTTCTATAAGAAAGGCATACCTATAGACTCTAACATGATTTGAGAAAAACTGAAGTCATTATATGTCAACTTAAAGAAGAATCTAAAGCTAAATTTAATGCCAGCGAGGATGATCAAGATAACAGGAGAAGCAGCTTCTGCCAACCAAGAGGCAGCAGCTGAGTTCCTAGACATCATTAAGAAAAACATTGAGGAGAAAGGATCAGCCTGATCAGGTTTTTAATGCAGACAAAAGTAACCTATTTGGGGTAGGTGGGGGAAGCCACAAAGGATACTTATTAGCAAGGAAGAGAAGTGAGCACTAGGATTTATGGCAGGAAGAGATAGGCTAACTCTACTGTTTTGTGCAAATGCAGTTGGGTTTATGATCACGATTGCCCTTATCTATTAATATAAAGCTGCTAACCCCTGAGCCATGAAAGGAAAACACAAACACCAGCTGCAACTATGTTGGTTATACAAGAAGGCCTGGCCAACGAGAACCCTTTTTCTGGATTGGTTCCATTGAAACTTTGTCCCTAAAGTCAGGAAGTACCTTATCACCTTATCAGTAAGAGATTAACTTTTAAAGTTCTTTTGCTATTGGACAATGCCGCTGACCACCCAGAACTTCATAAGTTCAACACTGAGGGTGTTGAAGTGGTCTAACTGCCCTCAAACACAACTTCTCTAATTCCACCTCTAGAACAGGAGGTCACAAGGACCTTTATGGTTCATTACACATGGTATTATTAGGAAACAACTGTCAACACTATGGAAGAGAACCCAACAGAACATCATAAAAGTCTAGAAGGATTATACCACTGAAGATCATTGTTACAGAAAAAGCTGTGGAAACCATCAAGTTTGAAACAATAAATTCCTCCTAGAGAAGACTGTGTCTAGGTGTTGTGCATGACTTCACAGGATTTCTGACAGAACTAATGAAGGAAATCATGAGAGATCATAGATATGACAAAAAGGTGAGGGATGAAGGGTTTCAAGATATGAATCTTGGAGAAATTGAAGAACTAACAGATACCACAACAACAGAGGGATCAACAGAGGGAAAACAACTTGATGGAAACAAGAATATCCAAACCACTATCAGATGAGAAAGACAGAGAAGAAGCAGTACCAGAAAATGAACTGACATTAGACAATCTGGCAGAAGGATTCTAATGATTCAAGACTGCTTTTAACTTCTTTTATGACATGGACCCTTCTATGACACAGGCACTGAAACTAAAGCAAATGGTGAAAGAAGGGTTTGTACCACATAGAAACATGTTTAGACAAATAAAAAAGCAAAAAGGTCAGAAAGAAATTACAATGCATTTCTGTAAATTTACACCAAGTGTGTCTGCCTCTCCTGCTTTCCCTTTCACTTTCTCCACCTCTGCTACCTCAACTGCCTCTGAGATACTAAAATCAACCTCTTCTCTTCCTCCTCCTCAGCATACTCAACATGAAGACAAGAAAGATGAAGATCTTTATGATGATTTGCTTCCCCTGATGAACAGTAACATATTTCTTATGATTTTTTTCTTTTCAGACAGAGTTTCGCTCTTGTTGCCCAGGCGAGAGTGCAATGGTGTGATCTCAGCTCATTGCAACCTCCGCCCCTCCCAGGTTCAAGCGATTCTCCTACCTCAGCCTCCGGAGTAGCCTGGATTACAGGCACATGCCACCATGCCCAGTTAATTTTTGTATTTTTAGTAGAGACTGGGTTTCACCATGTTGGTCAGGCTGGTCTCGAACTCCTGACCTCAGGTGATCCACCCACCTCAGCCTCCCAAAATGCTGGGATTACAGATGTAAGCCACCGTACCTGGCCTTTCTTATGATTTTCTTAATAACATGTTCTTTTTTTCTAGCTTACTTTACTGTAAGAGTCCAGTATATAATACATATAATAATCAAAATATGTGTGAATCAACTGTTTATGTTATCAGTAAAGTTTCTGATCAACATAAGCTATTGGAAGTTAAGTTCTGAGGGAGTGAAAAGTTATATGCGGATTTTTGGCTACACAGGGCGTCAGCATCCCTAATCTCCATGTTGTTCAAGGGTCAGATGTAGAAACATACCAAAATGAAAACCTATTTTCAGTACCTGTCAAAAGATCTGAACTGCACAGGTTGTTCCACAGACAGATCACCAAGGGCTCCAAGGCAGGCTGGTGGCAGAAGGGCAGGATCCACTGTGACTCCATCTGCTGGTATGTTAACCAAGCTTCGGAGAATGTCTTTCACATTGACATTTTTTGAAACCGAAACTGACGGCGTAGCCTTAGTGTCCAACTCATTTCCTCTGTCATTTTTGGTTTCTGGAGACTTATTGACTTCTAAAGAAAGAGTAGATAGCACCTCGCTGATTGCATCTGGGCCTGCACTGACTCCAGGAGGTGCTGTGTGAGGAGTTACTTCCACATGGCTTCCTAAACCAGTGGCTGTTTCTTCCCCAATGCCTGAGTCCCTCCTTCGAGCAGATGATGTGCTTTCAGATTCTTCCACTGATGCCGTAGTTAAAGTGCTGAATGCTGCTGGTGTGATTTCTATATCACACCCAGAAACAGAAGAAATAAACAAAAATTTAGTACTAATTTTTAAAAGGTATATTCAATCCTAATAGCTATCTACTGTTTTGAATTATGAAATACATCATGTTCTAAAAGAGTAAAACCTAATTACATATTCTATAAAATGTACTGAGTGGATACACCTATTATCAAGAGACATAGTATAATAAAATAAATAAATACTTGCAAAAATTATCTAAAGTAATGGGTAGCAATACAAGGTCGAAAGTCATTGGCCATAAGAAAAAGTCTACAATCTGTGTGTGTGTGTGTGTGTGTGTGTGTCTGTTGCCCAGGCTGGAGTACAGTGCTGTGATCTAGGCTCACTGTAGCCTTGACCTCCTAGGCTATCCTCCCACCTAAGACTCTCAAGTAGCTGAGACCCCAGGTGTGTGCCAACACATCTGGCTAATTTTTCTATTTTTTTGTAGAGATGAGGTTTCACCATGTTGCCCAGGCTAGTCTCGAACTCCTGAGCTCAAGCAATCTACCAGCCTAGGCCTCCCAAAGTGCTAGGATTACAGGCATGCACCACCACGCCTGGCCCAAGTCCACAATCTTTAGGATAAAATAAAAAGCTCTACCTCAAACATGGTTACTGCAGCTGGAAAACTTGTTACCTCTTCTACAAGCATAAATAATTCAATGATCCTTAAAATCCAGTTCAACGAGGAATGCCTCCTTTTCTATTTAATTCTCACTCCCTTTAATCAGGGTTTCAACCCATTCTTGCAAAAATGGTCTTATCAAGGTCACCAAAAAATCTTCATCTTGCTAACTCCAATGGTCAGTTTTCAGTCCTAACAGGACTTCACATAACAGCAGCAGCTAATTATTCCCTCCAACTAGACAATGCTTCCTTTCCTCAGCTTGCAGGACACCATTCTCTTTTTGTTTTCCTTGTACTACCTCACTGATTGTTCCTTTTTAACATCTCTCACCTCTTTTTCTCCCTGATTTCTTAAGCTGGAGGGACACAAGGCTCAGTCCTTGTTCCTCTTATGTTCTCTATCTACATTTGGTCCCTTCATGATATCATTCATTCTCCAAGTTTTAAATACCACTATCCCCCCACCAAAAAAGTCAAACTATTAAATACAACTGCTACCCTACAACTTATCTTACATGTCTAAAAAACATCTCAAACTCAACATGCTGAAAACTGAATTTCTTCTCTTTTTATCTTTCCCTGAAAATCTCTTTCACCTTTAATCTACTCCACTGTACCTTGTAATCATTTTTGACTACCTTTTCATTCACACAATGCACAGCTAATGTTTTAAAATCCTGTTTTTTCTACCACTAAGACATATCCAGAATCTGACTGCCTCTCACCATCTCTAGTTGCCAACCTAATCCATCCCACCATAACTTCTTGCCTCGATTACTGATTACTGCAATATCCTCCTAACTGGTTGTGGAGGAGGGTTGTTTCAATAATCCCACTGCCCCATGTCTCCTGGTACTCATCCCTTGATAAGCCCTTGAAGCTGGACTAGGCTTGACTGACAATAACCAACAGGATCTGGCAAAAGCAGCAGTGGGCCAGTGCTTGGCCCACATTTTAAGAAGGTCTGGCAGCTCTTGTATTCCCAGAATCTCTGAACATCTCTGTAAGAAGTGTGGCTTATTTCTGATCTACCTTGCTGGAAAGAACATGTAGAGAGATGATATGGAGACAGATATGCTCTCCAAACTAATGAAGGAAACCAGGAATTCATTTGAGAACAAGTATCAAGGCTGCAGACATATAATCCCAGCTCAGCTGTTTTAGTCAGTCAGTCTCAGCTCTTGGAGCCATCCCACCTGAGGCACTACATACACTATTAGAAAAGTCACCTTAGATTTTCCAGACCCAGCAAACAACATCTGAAACAGGGATAAACCATGCCCACTGTGCCCTATCCAAATATAACTCAAGGAATCATGTAAGAAAGATGAAAATGGTTGTGGTCTTAGGCCACTAAACTGCAGGGTAAGGTGGTAAACAGCAGTACCTGACACTGATTATCCTTGCCCTCTATAACCTCTACACAGGATATAGAGTTACTTTTTTTTTTTTTTTTTGAAAACGGAGTCTCACTCTGTCACCCAGGCTGGAGTGCTGGAGTGGGATCTCTGCTCACTGCAACTTTTGCCTCCCAGGTTCAAGGGTTCAAGCAATTCTCCTGCCTCAGCCTCCTAAGTAGCTGGGATTACAGGCACCCACCACCACGCCCGGCTAATATTTGTATTTTTAGTAGAGATAGGGTTTTACCGTGCTGGCCAGGCTAATCTCCAACTCCTGACCTCACGTGATCCAGCTGCCTCAGCTTCCCAAAGTGCTGGATTACTGGCGTGAGCCACCACGCCCAGCCCAGAGGTATTTTTAAAAACATAAACTGTAACTCCTGTTCTCAAAACCCTCCAATGAGCTCTCATTGCCCTCAGAGAAAAATCCATACCCAATAACTCCTGGTCATTCCTTATATTTTTACCCTGCTTATTATTTTCTTTTCTTTTTTTTTTAAGCACTTTTACCACCTTCTAAAATACTATACAATTTACTTGTAACATGTACATATTTTTTATCTCCTCCCATTAGAATATAAGCTCCATAAGAACATTGATTTTTTGTTTTGTTTTAGTCATGAATATATACCCAAGTATCCAGTAGATATTGAATGAATGTCGAGTGAATAATAAATTGCCTCCTTTGGGTGGCAGCTACTTCTATAACTGCAACAGTTACTTAACTAACTATACTTTTATAACTGGCAGCTACTTTTAAAACTCCAGTTATTGTAGTTACTTGTTAATAAGTCTGTCTCTTGTAAGAGAATAGGAGTTAGTGATTCTTCACAGCAAATTAAGTCAATAAAATTTTTTGACTCTTTACTTGTATAAGATACCTTTTTCTGACTTACCTTTAATTAGATGGTTCATTTAAAGAACAAAAAAATCCCAGATGCAATTAATTACACGATATTTAAGCCAAAACATTTAGTTAATAATAAAAATATATGTATGCTCTCACTTAATTTACACATAAATGGATTTAAATTCCAGTATCAATATTTTAACCATCAAAAGTAAGTAACATTTATTTGAAATTTGGTACAAAGGAATAGAAAATGCAAACTTACCAGAGAGTGATACATTCCCATTTTCACTGCCAGTTTCCATAAATGACTGGCTATGCCTTTCATTTTGGGGTTCCAAAATGTCTCTGTACTTGGAGACCATAAGAACAGAGATAAAGTATACTACTGCCAAGGCTAAAAATTGAGCTTGTTTGCTATCCTCCTGGGAAAAAATAAATAAATAAGTTGATTATGTAACCATAAAATAACATAATTACATTTTACATCACAACGTTTAAATACAAAACATATTCACAAATCTTTCAATATACAAAGACATACCTATATAAATAATAAATTTATTAATAAACTTACTTGAGCAAACATTAGGCAAAGACTCTTAGAGAAATGTCTTTAAATGAGAGGTTTTATACTTGCAAAACATGGAGAGAAGCTAGCTCATTTTTAAAAATTATTCAATCTAAAGACGTATGTCCTAATACACACTATAATGTTAATCAAACAAATAGTAATTATAACTACATGAAACAAGTCAGATGCAGTGGCTCATACCTGTAATCCCAGTACTTTGGGGGGCCAAACCAGGCAGATCACTTAAGGTCAGGAGTTTGAGACCAGCCTGGCCAACATAGTGAAACCCCATCTCTACTAAAAATAAAAATTAGCCAGGTGTGGTGGCACATGCCTGTAATCCCAGCTACTCAGGAGCCTGAGGTGGGAGAATGGCTTGAACCCAGGAGGCAGAGGTTGCAGTGAGCCGAGATCGCATCACTGCACTCCAGTCTTGGTGACAGAGTGAGTAAGACTCCACCTCAATACATACATACATACATACATACATACATACATACATATATACGTACATACATACATGACGATATGAGGATAACTGGTTATTATCTATAATCATAAAAGCTAAAATACATAAAATTATCACAATAAAAGTGCTAAAAAATAAACATGCAGGAGAAAAAAAAAGAAGCTATTAGATACAGAATATGATGTCAAAGGAATTCCTTCTTTTCTTTTTTGAGACAGGGTCCTACTCCATCATCCAGGCTGCAGTACAATGGCACAATCATAGCTCACTGTACCCCTGAACTCCCGTGCTCAAGAGATCTTCTCGCCTCAGCCTCCCAAGTAGCTAGGACTACAGGAATACACCACCACACACAGTTAATTTTTGTTTTTTAATTTCTTGAAGAGACAGGTTCTTGTTATGTAGCTCAGGCTGGTCTCCAACTCCTAGCCTCAAGCAATCCTCCTGACTTGGCCTCCCAAAGCACTGGGATTATAGGTGTGAGCTCCCACACCTGACCACAAAGAAATTTTTGAGAGTATTTTAAACAGTACAAACAATTATGTATCAGGATTAAAAATAAAGTATGAGAAAGTAGACAAATTAGACTGACCTCTTGAAGGGCCTAGGCTCCATTCTAGCTCTACCGGTCACCTATGTATCTGTATATCACTGACCTCTTCATCTAGTCAAATTCCCCATCTTCAAGGAGAACCTACACACATCACTATTCTACGAACTTTCCCAAATAGGTTTGAACTTGTTAATTTAAAGAAAAAACTCAAGGTTATGCATCAAACTCTGAAAAGCAAAGGCTCAAGTAGAAGGTAAATTTAAAATTTAAAATAAGAACATGAAGAACACTGTTCCCTATCAGATATGAATACAGGCATACCATGGAGATACCACAGGTTTAGTTCCGGACCACTGCAGTAAAGTGGCTATCACAATAAAGTGAGTCACACAAATATTTTGGTTGCCGAGTGTATATAAAAGTTACATTTACACTACACTGTAATCTATTAATTGTACAACAGCATTATATCTAAAACAAAAATGCACATACCTTCATTTAAAATACTTTATTGCTTAAAAATGCTAACAATTATCTGACCCTTCAGTGAGTTACAATCTTTTTGCTAGTAGAAGGTTGTGTCTCCATGTTCATGGATGTTGACTGATGGGTGAGGGTGGTAACTGCAGCAATCTCTTAAAATAAGACAACAAACTTTGCCACAGTAACTGAATCTTTTTTTCACAAAAGATTTTTCTGTAGCAAGCAATGCTGTTTGATATCATTTTACTCACAGGATTGAACCCTACTAATGCTTTATCAAACACATTTAGGTAATATTCTAAATCCTTTATCATTTCAACAATGTTCACAGTATCTTCATCATGAGTGGATTCCACTGCAGGAAACCACTTTCTTTGCTTATCCATAGGAAGCAACTCTTCATTTGTTGGAGTATTATCATGAGATTGTAGCAATTCAATCACATGTTTAGGCTCTGCTTCTCTTTCTGATTCTCTTGCTATTTCCACCACATCAGCAGTGACTTCCTCCATGGAAATCATGAACTCCTCAAAGTCATCCATGAGAATTGGAATCAATTTCTTCCAAACTCCTGTTAACACTGATATGTGGATTTCTTCCCGTGAATCACATGGGTTCTTCATGGTATCTACGATAGTGGATGAATTCCAGAAGATTTTCCATTTACTTTGCCCAGATCCATCAAAGGAATTACTATCTATAGCAGCTACAGTCTAATAAAATTTATGTATTAAATAATAAGACGAAGTATTTCTTAAATAGTAAGTCAAATGACTCTTAATCCATAAACTGCAAAATGAATATTTCACTAACAAGCATGAAAATAACATGAATCTCCTTGTATATCTGATCAGAGCTCTTGGGTGACCAGGTTTATTATCAATGAGCAGTAATAATTTGAAAAGACTCTTTTCTTCAAACAGGTCTCAATAGTGGGCTTACAACATTCAGTAAGCCATGCTGTAAACAGATGCACTATTACCCAGGCTTTGCCATTCCATTTATAGAGCGCAGGCAGAGTAGATTTGGCATAACTCTTAAGGGTCCCAGGATTTTCAGAATGATAAATGTGCATTGGCTTTAACTTAAAGTCACCAGCTGTATTAGTCCCTAACAAGAGAATCAGCCTGTCCTTGGTAACACTGAAGCCAGGCATTGACTTCCTGGTAGCTAGGAATGTTGTAGGATGGTATCTTCTTCCAATAAAAGGTGTTTTGTCCACAGTGAAAATCTGTTGCTTAGTAGCTACCTTCATCCCTTTCTTAGCTAGCTCTTCTGAACTTAGTGCTTCACCTTGTACTTTTCTGTTATGGAGACGGCTTCTTTCCTTAAACTTTATGAACCAACCTCTGCTAGCTTCACTTTTCTTCTGCAGCTTCCTCACTTCTCTCGGCCTTTACAGAATTGAAGAGAGTTAGAGCCTTGTCTGAAACAGGCTTTGGCCTAAGCAAACAGTGTGGCTGGTTTGATCTTTTATACAGACCACTAAACCTTTCTTCAACTTAACAGTATAAAGCTGTTTTACTTCTTATCAGTCATTTGCTAACTGGAGTAATCGTTTACTTTTAATTTCCTTTAAGAACTTTGCATTTGTATTCACAACTTGGCTAAACGTTTGGCACAAGAAGCCCAGCTTTTGGCCTGTATCAGCTTTTGATATATCATCCTCACTAAGCATAATCATTTCTAGCATTTTATTTAAAGTGAGAGACATGAGAGGCCAATGTAGGGCTATTAATTGACCTCACTGCAATATTGCTGTGTTTCAGGGAATAGAGAGACAGGGGAATGGCCCCTCCCAAGGAGAGGAGGAGAGATGGGAATGGCCAGTTCGTAGCACACTCAGATATTTATTAAGTTGTAATAAGTTTTAAGACTGTCTTAAATGGGTGTGATTTGTGGTGCCCCAAGACAATTACAATAGTACCAGCAAAGATCACTGATGACAGATCACCATAACAGATAAATAATAATAATGAAAAGGTTTGAAATATTGTAAGAATTACCAATATATGATATAAAGACATAAAGTAAGCACATGCTGTTGGATGAATAGCACAGATAGACTAGCTCGACACAGAGTTGCCAAACAGCATCAATTTGTAAAAAATCCAGTAATCAGCAATGTGCAATAGCAAAGCACAATAAAATAAGGCATGTCTGTAAATGGAAACTAATGGTAAAACTAATGAGACTAACAGTTAATACTTAATGTCAAAAAATTTGGATATAATCAGTTTCAGAGAAACAGAAGATAGGCTCGATTTGAACATATCCACTTGATGCAATTCTTCAACATATTTGTAATCCATGATCTGACAAAATGTATGGTATTTTGCAGGTTCATGTGTAATGACTTCTTAGTCTGTTGAAAAAAATAAAGGTTCATTTGTCTTTTTTATAAACCACCCCTTTTCTCTAGGCATAGCCATGTTCTTCTGCCACACAATTCTGCCATCTAATAACTGCTGCTAATGACATTAATATTCAAAATGCAGACAAATAATTTACTTGTCCTTAACTTCTTAGTCCGTTATAAATTAGTTATGCCAATCTAAATCCTTATTTAGCCCATTAATATGTTCAATGTTTACTAACTACCACATGAACTTTACAGTATATGCCCGATTTTTGGCCTCAAATAAAAAATATCCCATAAATCTTTTACATTTAAATCCTAACTCCTGAAATAAATTTGCTTTCCATTGTAGCTGTCATTTATTGAATATTTACTGTATGCCAGGCACTGTGCTATGTATTTCACATATATTTTTATTAGCAAACTTGAACAAGATAAGGCTTAGAGAAGCAACTTACTTAAGGATATATAGTATGTAAAAAAGCAAATCTGAACTCAGATTAGGGTGATTAAAAACCTTAGCTCTTAACCTCAAGGTAGAAATTTCTTTATGTCCTCGATCTTAGGTCATTTCCTTTTTTCTTTCTATTTTTTAAATTTTTTTATTTTATTTTACTTATTTATTTTTATTTTTATTTATTTATTTATTTTTTTTGAGACGGAATCTCACTCTGTTGCCCAGGCAGAGCACAGTGACCGGATCTCAGCTCACTGCAAGCTCCACCTCCCGGGTTTACGCCATTCTCCTGCCTCAGCCTCCCGAGTAGCTGGGATTACAGGCACCCGCCACCTCGCCCGGCTAGTTTTTTGTATTTTTTAGTAGAGACGGGGTTTCACCGTGTTAGCCAGGATGGTCTCGATCTCCTGACCTTGTCATCCGCCCGCTTCAGTCTCCCAAAGTGCTGGGATTACAGGCCTGAGCCACTGCGCCCGGCCAGTCATTTCCTTTTTCATCAAAGGTTCCCTTTTTTCCCTAAAGAGGCTAAACTCTAGCATGTAAAATATAGTGTTTTCTTTTTTTCTAAAACTCCTATAAGGTGATTATATAACTTTTATAATCACAAAATACTTAAAATTATTTATCACTTTCAGTAATCATGTAGTAAAAGAGATATTCTAATTCTGTTTGGAGAATATTGTAATATAATAACTGGTTAGAAGGTTTTACAAGAGCCAAATCATCCAGAGGCACTGTGAAGAGTTCGGATTCCATTTAACCACTAAAAGATGGTATTAGAGAATTCTGAAAGAAAAATAGTAACATCATCTATTCCAGTTTGTTTGTTTGTTTAAGAGACAGGGTCTTGCTCTGTCGCCCAGGCTGGAGTGTAGTGACACAATCACAGCTCACAGTAACCTTGACCTCCTAGGCTCCAGCGATCCTCCCCAACTCAGCCTCCCAAGTAACTAGGACTAGAGGCATGTGCTACCACATGTGGCTAATTCTATTCTAGATTTTTAAAGATCATTCTAGGAAATATAAAGTTATGGACAACAGACTCAGAACCTGCCCAATGGGAAACAAGTGAACAGAGGAGAAAACAGCAACATTTGGTCCTCAAATTGATCACATTCAAAGGATTCCAGGGGGAAAAAAAGTTGATGCCTTCTTAATTAAAGGAATAATAACAGCTACTAGAGAACTGAGATCTAAGAAGGTAGTACAGCCTTTTAGTTAAGATCAAAATTTCAAGAGTCAAATTCCCTAAGTCCTAAACTCACTTTCACCTCTTACTAATTGTATAATCTTAAGCACATTACTTCAATATTGCTAATTCCCTCACAGAATTATTGTGAGAATTAAACATACATATACAGCAGCGGTCCCCAACCTTTTTGGCACAAGGGACTGGTTTCACAGAAGACAATTATTCCATGGACCTGTGGGGGGTAAGAGGTGGGGTGGGGGTAGGGGGTATGGTTTCAGGATGATTCAAGTGCATTACATTTATAACTAGATTCTCATAAGGAACGCACAACCAAGATCTGTCGCATGCACAGTTCACAATAGGGTTCATGCTCCTATAAGAATCTAATGCTCCTGCTGATCTGACAGGAGGCGGAGCTCAGATTCACTCCTCACCCTCTGCTCACCTCACCTCCTGCTGTGCAGCCTAAGTGCATATCAGTGGTCTGGGGGTTGGGGACCCCTGATAAGAGTATCCAGTATTATGTTTAATACACAGTAAGTATTCAATACTATTAAGTAGTGATAATACTCCAAATTCTACATGTGTATAAAAACCTAGTCAAGAACTAAAGAGAACCAAACTATTGAAAAAAAAAAAGGAGGGGAAAAAGAAAAATTGAGGTTAGAAAGTTTATAAGAAATATACATGTAAAACATATAGTAAGTGTTCAACTAATATTTACTAATGATAATATTCCAAATGCTGACGAGTGCAATTACAAATTAATTTTACTTCCATCTTTATATTTTCTATATGACTTTAAATTTTCTACATAAGAATTAGCAATGTTTTCTATCAAAATCAGCTGAAACAAAACTGTTTTCATCTTTAGAAAATCAGAAACACCAAACTGAGAGCAAAATTTCATCATGCACCTTTTTATCACATTAGTATACCTTTGAGGAAAAAATATCCAATATTCAGTAAAATAACATGCCACTCAGAAGTTGAATATTTTATTACATTCAGAGCATCAATTTTAGAATTAGGACTGGTAGGTTCGAATCCTGATTTTATCACTGTTTATCAACATTAGCTTAGAGATGTTACTCAAGCTCTATGTGCCTCAGATTATTCATCTATAAAATGGAAATTACAATAGTACAGCTCAAGAAGTTGTTGGACTTAATGAATACATGTATAGTACTTAGACTGCTGACTATGTAATAATGCATTATTCCTTTTAATATCATTACACTGATCTACTAGCTCCCTTTACATAAACTATCCTTTCTAATCTTGTCATTGTTTCTAAAATCACTGTCAAAAGAACTGGTTTCTAGACCTTTCTATCTCTGTTACACTATTTGATATCACAAAGAATTTTTAATCTCAATATATTAGGCCTAAGAGGAAATATGCAACAGTTAAGAGAGAACGTGAAAGAAATATTGTAACTTACTATGTCTCTGAAAACAACTGCCCTTAGTCGATTAATATCCATGTCCTGTAGAAGTTTGTCAAGATCTCTTACTGGAGATATACCGCCAGTCACAATGTCCACCGGACTCTATTTAAGATTTTTTAAAAAATGTATATATATACACATATACACATTACACAGATATACTTTAAAAATAAACACAGTATTCCAAGAACCAGAAAAGCAAAGTTATAGCATTCCTTTCCCCACTTTGTGTGTATGCTTCTTTCTCCTTTGAGGGGTTGGGGAGAGAGGTGGAGAAAGATGGCATACAGGAAAAAATGACATATTTGAAGAAAAAAGCATCACAGAAACAAGAAAAGTAAACATCGGGAAAAGGAGACAAGATTAAGTATAAACAAATCTTTATTGTATATTTAAACACAAATATTTGAATGTTATGTCCAGGCCTAAAGTAACTATTTTAATCTCTGCCAGACTTATTTAACTTTATGTTGAAATGAGCAAATAAAAATCTTAATTGTAAAATAGGAGTATGCTTTTTGAAAATTAATTAATCTGTATACTTACCTTCGCTGCAGATTTCCCTAAGGGAATAAGGCTATGTATTGTTTTCAAGGCTTTATCTCCCCTAGTTTTCAGTTGTGAATGCTGTTGACACTCCAAACAATTCCTTACTGCTACGGCACAAACTGTAATTTATTTTAAGGAAAAGATTAGGAAAGATAAGTTAATATTTAAGATTATAGAAGTGAAAAACATCAACTACACGATATGATTTACATAAGATTTTATTCAAAACAGATGACATTCAGCTTATTCGTAAAATGTCCCTAGACTTTATCGCCTAGTGTTGGCTGTCTGATATTGTTAGCTTCCATGCTATGGCCCAGTTAAGCTTTAGGGAGGCAGCATGGCCCAGTGGTCTAAACCTTTAGGGTTTGCTGAAAGGAAATCAGTTCAGGAATCTTAAAAATAGGCTACTGTTTCTTAGATCTCAACTAAGCTAGCTGGGACAATCTTTTATTAAGAAAAGGATGGAGAATAAAAGAATTGAAATAAATGGAAAAAAATAGGGAACAAAGCACATTACCATGAACTAGTCTAGGTAATAATCTTCTACCACCATCATTAAAGTAAATTAGTTAAACCAGAAACTTTGAGGTTTTTCTTATATTGTATCATTACAGCATATTAATTGAGACTGATAGGGGATATAGCTTTTCTAAGAAGCTCTATAGGGTCCAGCATTTACTAGCTTTCATTAAAACTGCTTAGAAACTGGGAGACAGGAAAAGGAATTTGATTAATATACAGTCTAAAATTACCTAAGGCTCCCACAAATCAGGCAGTTAGATTAATTAGAAATTAATTTTTGGATTTTAAATGATGAATTACATCATGTACCCTTCACTATGAATTGCTTGATACCATGTAATCATTTAAATTCCCTCCAAATCTGTAGCACTCAAGGTACTTAAACTGAGCAAAGGAGCGAGAGCAAATTAGGAACAAAATAGCAAACTTAAGTGAGGACTTCACAGAGAATCACTGGTGTATCACATGGCTAGCAGGCATGAGAATTTAGAAAGAAAGTGTTCTGAAAGGTGCCCAAAGAGAGCAATAAAAGTTGAAAGAAAGGAAGGAGGGAACAAGTGGAGGGAAGACAGAATCGGGAATACAACTTTGTCAAATTTGGTATCAGACCCAAGAAATATTTTACTTTGTCAAATTTGCTATCAGACCCAGGAAATACTTTCCATACAATCTTTTTCACAAGTTGCATAAAATCAAATTTGGATCTGTACTACAAAGTTAAAAATCACACCTCATTTCCTGGTTTGAATCAGTTATTCTTATTGTTGCCATCCTAACTTCTAACCCCAAACTCAGGAAACAACAGGAATGAGGACACCAGTGTCCATCAACAGATAACTAGATAAAAAAATGTGGTATATATACACAATGAAATACTATTCAGCCACAAAAAAGAAAGAAAGAAATGTGTTTTGCAGCAATATGGATGGAAGTGGAGATCATTATCTTAAGTGAAACAAGTCAGACATAGAAAGACAAATATTGTATGTTCTCACTTATAAGTGGGAGCTAAATAGTGTGCACACACGGATGTGGGGAGTATAATGATTGAAAATGGAGACTCAGGCTGGGCATGGGGCTCACACCTGTAATCCCAGCACTTTGGGAGGCCGAGGCGGGTGGATCACGAGGTCAGGAGATCCAGACCACCCTGGCCCACAGGGTGAAACCCCGTCTCTACTAAAAATGCAAATAATTAGCTGGGTGTGGCCGGGCGCGGTGGCTCAAGCCTGTAATCCCAGCACTTTGGGAGGCCGAGACGGGTGGATGACGAGGTCAGGAGATCGAGACCATCCTGGCTAACACGGTGAAACCCCGTCTCTATTAAAAAATACAAAAAACTAGCCGGACAAGGTGGCGGGCGCCTGTAGTCCCAGCTACTCGGGAGACTGAGGCAGGAGAATGGCGTAAACCCGGGAGGTGGAGCTTGCAGTGAGCTGAGATCCAGCCAGTGCACTCCAGCCTGGGCAACAGAGCGAGACTCCATCTCAAAAAAAAAAAAAAAAGAATTAGCTGGGTGTGAAGTAGTCCCAGCTACTCAGGAGGCTGAGATAGGGGACTCACTTGAACCCAGAAGGCAGAGATTGCAGTGAGCCGAGATCTTGCCACTGCACTCCAGCCTGGCGACAGAGTAAGGCTCCATGTCAAAAAAAAGAAGAAAGAAAGAAAGAGGAAGAGGGAGAGAGAACAACGTATATTATTCATGTGATGGATACCCTAAAAGCCCTAACTTCACCACTAAGCAATCCATGTATGTAACAAAATTGTACTTGTACCCCACAAATTTATACAATTTTTTAAAAAATGATATCACATGTTTGGACTGTTACTTTGCTTACTATACTCTACTAAATGATCTTGGACAAGTCATTTTTAAGTCTCATTTCCATATATAGAACAGACTGTACTGGGGTAGATTAAATTATCTTTTAATTCTTTCCATGGCTATGAAAAACTAGGAACAAAGAGTATTTCCCTAGCCTCTGAATCTGATTATTCTTGAGTAAAGCTTTGCTAGTATAGCCTTGTACTTTTACTTCTAGAAATGTACTCTTTCTAGGAAATTGAAAAGGCTTTGAAAATGGCACACGTGGAGCAATAAAGTCTAAATATTTTAATTATAATACTAATAAAGAAGTATACTAATAGAAAGATTAAAGAAGTATATACTACAATAGAAAGAGTAGGAGCACTAGTTAGACAAAAGTATAGTACTGAAATTCTACCTTCACCAATTAGAGCTTTTCAGCTATAGGTAAGTTTCCCAATTTCTTTTATCTTCAATTTCCTCATGAATAAAAAGGACAAAATTGTCACCGTGAAAATCAACAATTGCCGGGCGCAGTGGCTCACGCCTGTAATCCCAGCGCTTTGGGCGGCCGAGACGGGCGGATCACGAGGTCAGGAGATCGAGACCATCCTGGCTAACACGGTGAAACCCCGTCTCTACTAAAAAAATACAAAAAACTAGCCGGGCGAGGTGGAGGGCGCCTGTAGTCCCAGCTACTCAGGAGGCTGAGGCAGGAGAATGGCGTAAACCCGGGAGGCGGAGCTTGCAATGAGCTGAGGTCCGGCCACTGCACTCCAGCCTGGGCGACAGAGCCAGACTCTGTCTCAAAAAAAAAAAAAAGAAAGAAAATCAACAATGACAAATGACAATAGTCAATAAATGATGGCTTTTGTTATGCTCACAATTAGAATGTCTCTTAAATTTTAAAACAACTATCTATAGATTGTTATTCCAAGTTATTTAGAATAGCTGGATATACCATTGATTATTAAATATAAAATACTTGGAATTTTACATTTAAACTAAATACTATTAAATACTTTGAATAGCATTTTGAGTAAAAATTATACTTGTGGTGAAAAGCACAGGTATACATTAGTTTATGTAACAGATATTCTTGCTAAATATGAAAAATACATCATTAACTAGATTTTCCACTTCCATGTATGTTTTCATAGGTGCTTTATCTCTTCATATGACCATGGCTCCTAATGGTTTGCTTCCATTTTTTGTGACTTCTCTCCTCACCACTTTCTCTTCATTTAATAATCAAATCATTTAACAAAGTCTCGGTATTTACAACTATATAGAAAGTTACGCAAAAAAAGTTTTGTTTTTTTCCTTTTTGTTTCACCTAAGAAGTCCAGTTAACACTAAAAGTCATTTCATGTTTTCTACTTTTACCTAGGGAAGAAGTGTTTCCAGGAGGAAGAGAAGAGAGATTTCATGATTTTATTAACTGCTTTAACAAATTACCACAGCTTTTTTGTATAAAGGCTGTACTTGAATGATGCTAGTTTCTAATATTGTTATTCAAGTGTGTTTGTAAGAGAAGCAGCATCAACATCACCTGGGACTTGGTAGTCAATTTTAGGCCTCACCCTAGACTTCTATAACCTTTCCTTTTTGGGACAGAGTCCTGCTAAGTTGCCCAGGCTGCAGTGCACGATCCTGGCTCACTGCAATCTCCACCTCCCAGATTGGCTCACTGCAATCTCCACCTCCCAGATTCAAGTGATTCTGCTGCCTCAGCCTCCCAAGTAGCTGGGATTACAAGTGTGCACCACCACACCTGGTTAATTTTTGTATTTGTAGTAAAGACGGGTTTCACCATGTTGGCCAGGCTGGTCTCGAATTCCTGACCTCAGGTGATCTGCTCACCTTGGCCTCCCAAAGTGCTGGGATTACAGGTGTGAGCCACCACACCCAGCCTAGACCTATATAATCTAATCTGCATTTTAACAAGATCATCAAATTTATGAATCACCTTGTGTTTTTTAATCATCTTACGTTTATGTATCTCCTTAAAATTTCAGAAGCACTACTTTAGAGCAAAATGAGATAGGGGAGCACCTCTAATTCCAGCTACTAGGAAGGATGAGGAGGTGGGATCACTTGAGCCCAGGATTTTGACACTAGCCTTGGCAACAAAGCAGAACCACCATCTCAGGGAGAAAAAAGAAAAAATAATAAAAATTAAAAGGACAGGGGAGAGCGGAAACTCCTGACCAAAATCACCTTAGTAAATTTTTCAAAATACATCCTCCTTCTTCCCCATCCAACCTACCAACTACTACTATGTACATTAAAAGGTACATTAAAAAGTAACATACGACAAATTAGCTAACACATATTTTCTCACCAACAGAAGATGGATAATTTTCAGTGTCATCTCTGAATTACTGAAAATTTCTTTTAGTAAATTCCCAACGGTTTTTAACAGCTCACCTAGTCGGAGACACTGCCGCAAAATTCCTCCAGATGACATACTTTTTTCAGCTTCAATTTCAGTAAAGCCAAGAGAACTTGCAAATATAAGCACATCCACAAGGCTAATTAGCCTCTGCAAAAATGTCACAGAGGCTTCTATTGAAAGGCCTTGAGTAGGTTCAATATTTTCCAGTTCATGCTGTAAAGAATACAGTTTGACATTTATATATATATATATATTCTGAAAAAAAATAATTTTACCAGATATAGTCCTAAATTTTATAAATTGTATAAGAAGTCAGACTTTCAGAAACCTAGTAACACAGAGTGATTTATACTTCTTATTTCATCTAAAAAGGGCAGGGGATGAGGAGGAGCAACAGAAACATGCAGGTGAAACATCATGAACCATATTCTTCACTAGCTGACTCATACTTAGGGAATCAACATTCTCTCTAGTTCTTTCATTACTAGAACAGATTCTAAGGTCCTCTCAAGTAAAAGATCCTATTGTTTTTTATTTATAGCACCTATGATGCATAGTAACCACCACATATAAGTTTTAGTCAATAAAGTTGCATAACACTTATGTTTTCACACCAATTTTATATAGTAATTAAGTGCTTACTGTAGCCGATGTAGCAGCTGAAAGCAATGGCAGTATACCCCCACAAGCCATGACCATATTGTCCATCACTTGAGAGATGAGATGAATTGTGTTGTGTACAAAGATGACATTATCACTGCTATTCACGAAGTCCATAACTGTCTTTGTTGAATGGCTGTCCAAAGATAAATGATGTTTACTGATAAAGCTAAAGGAAGGAAATCACAGTTTGCCTACTTGAGGGAAGATAAGAAGGTGCTTTTGTTTCATCTTGAAAACTGAAGGAAGATGATGCAGCAGGCATTTGGGGGGTGTATACTTCTTCAGAAGAAACAGACCATTCCATATCAGAAGCTACTATCCATGCCCTCCTTCAGTGCTGAAACATAAATACTATTCATTTTACACTGGATATCAAAAGTTGAAGAAAATTATCCTAACTAGGAACAAAACTAAGAAATCATGTGACAAAAATAATGAGGTAAATAGTGGTAAATGTGCTATTAAAAATGAATAGTCTTCTGCAATGCCTATAAAATGCTTTTAAACATAACAAGAATCTTACACAAATAAAAAGAAATAAATTAGGTACCTTTAAAATCATAAATCATACAATGGAGGATAATTTGAAGTACACAGATTTTTTTAAGGCTAAAAATACACTGGAAATACTGATAATGTTATACCAATTTTTTGTTTTTTGAGACAGAGTCTCGCTCTGTTGCCCAGGCTGGAGTGCAGTGGCACAATCTCGGCTCACTGCAAGCTCCACCTCTCGGGTTCATCACATCATTCTCCTGCCTCAGCCTCCCGAGTAGCTGGCACTACAGGCGCCCACCACCACTCCTAGCTAATTTTGTATTTTTAGTAGAGACAGGGTTTCACCTTGTTAGCCACGATGGTCTGAATCTCTTGACCTTGTGATCCGCCCGCATCAGCCTCCCAGAGTGCTGGGATTACAGGCTTGATCAACTGCGCCCAGCCTATACCAATTATTTTTTAATACTTCTAGTAATAAACCAGCTTGATAGACCTACCTTCTGGTGAATTCCATGTCATAAAATTGCTACAGGAAATCTACGACAGATTTTTTAAAAGAGAAATCTCTACTTTTCACATTTTGTAATCCAGATACGGATTCCATTTTATAATGGAGAATAAAAGTTAATTCAGTAAAACCCTACCACAGAATAATTTCTATTCTACTTTTTAACCAAATGTCTGGAATTAATTACAAAGTGTTTCTACAGATTTCTTTGAAAATCAAGACTAGGTTTATATACATCTTCCATAATAAACATATAGACAAACCTTCTCCACATCTGTATATCTGTTTCTATTGAAAATAATAGATCAGTGAGCAAACGTTGATGCATCTGAGACCAGTTGAACTCAGGAATACGAAACATAGTAGATCTGGAATCCCTCCTTTGTCCATTAACTGCATCTGGTGCTATTCCTTGCCCTGGCTGCTCATGTTGCCTTGATATCTAATACAGAAAATTTAAAAAGTAATAAAATAGGTTCAACTTCAGCAGGAGGCTTTAGCAATGTAAATAATTTAGTAGCTTCTATGCAATTCATCTACCACATTTTTAAGACACTATAAGAACCAAATTAGAGAGAGAAAAATTATCAATGAGTAATAACATTAATATTTTAGTATATGTAAGCAAAGCTATCAAAAGTGCGAAACTACCGCAATTCGAAAGTAATTAGCTTGGAACCATGTTAAGCATTACCACTACGTAGCATTTTATAAAGGAATCAAGTAACAGTTCTTAGTTTTTAGCCTTAGACTAAAAGAAAGTCAGTATTTAAAACCTAAGTAGCATCTGGATTATGAAGTGGCTAGAATGAAGAATAAAAACAGAGATAACATAATGAAGAACCAACCAACAAAAACAAAAAAAAGGAAGGCGGGATAGAGGATAAGAATTGAATAAAGTGGAAAATGACAACATGCTACCAAGCATTGTCTCATGGGTCACTCTGAGATACAGACAGAGGAGAAGGCTGTGCCTCTAGATCTCAGAAAGGCTCCTCTCTCTTATAGACTTCATAAGACACTTCTAAATCACATGCTTGGCAACTAAAATTATACACTGGCAGGTAGGTGGCCCTAGAGTTTGCTGGAAAACTAATGTACTAGGATTGGGTTAGTCAAATAAAAGGTATAATGCAAGTGTTTCCAATATTTGTTTTATAAACTAAAATTATACCAATCCTTCAAAGTGGTAACTTTTGGTGAGGTTATGGTAAAAATAATAATAAAAGCTGTCATTTAATGAACTCACAGTCACTGTCAAACACTGTGCTAACGATCTGAAATACAATCTTCACATTCATTGCATTTATTTAATTGCAAATAGCATGTGAACCAAATTCAAAATAAAATAAATTTAAGTATATACACATGCTCTGTTTTAACTCAGTGCAAAAATACTTGAAGACGATAATATATAAAATCACCTCAAGCACATGTCGATGAGGCTGAGGTGTTTCCACATTTGTACTGGCCTTCAACTCCAGCCTCTCAGTATCTGTAGCAACACTGGAAACATCCAACTTGGCAATCTTTGGCTCAGAAGAAGAAGCCTCAGAGACACTACCATGACAATCACTAAGTAATCTGGTTTCTCCAGTGAGGTTAGTTGCTTTCTTCCCTTCCTCCAGCATCTGACCAAGGTCTGATTCTACAGCTTTTTGGGAAACAGCAGTTTCTGGTGACACCGCTGAAGACCCTGATGCTGTCATAGTCTGAATTCCAGAATCTTTGGAATCTTGAGTTTCAGCATCAGTTTGCTTTTCAGCAGCAGGTTTTCCTTCTTGAAATACTAATTTGTGATCATCACCAAACATGTCCAGTTTTTCACTGGCTTCCGATGCAGCTGGAGACAAACTGTTATCTTTGAGCTCTGTGGGTAGATTAGCTTCCTCAGTAGGACTGCCTTCTACTTTCAGTTCCACATAATCATCGTCTTCCTCTTCCTCTACTATAGACTTATCCAAGAATTCTGGCATTTCTGAAGCATCCTCTTCTGAAGGAGAACTTATAGAAGCAGTTACTTCACTGACAGTCATTGAATCTTTGCCAGTTGTTATAAAAGAATTAGAGGAAATAGTCACAGCTTCTATTAAGTCAGAAGATACCTCTAAATCACCTGCATTCCTTGTCTCATTTGTCTGTGTCTCTTCCAAAGTGCCTTCATCTGGTAACTCCTGATTTTCTTGCTCAGCTTTCATTTCTTCATAAGAAGCATTAGTAATTTGCAGTTCAATATTAGATGCAGATTCTAGTGAGCTTGTCTTCTCTATACTTGAATTTTCATTACCATTTGTGGTGAAATGAGGATAGACAGGAGAATCCTTCGTATCTGGTTGCTGGGATCCTACTGAAACATTAACATCCCTTCTAATGCCAGAGGCTGCTTGAACTGAAGTTGAAGAACACAGCCCTATTTCTTCATCAGTTTTTCCTTGCTGTTCCCTAAATATATTAGCAAGGTTTTCTTTGTGTATTTCAAAAGTGACCTAGGTGAAAAATGTACATTCAGTTAAAATATGCATGAGAAATGAACACAGAATGCAAAATATAAAGTTAAATAATTTTCAAATATATATTTTATATAATACAATAAAACGTAATTTTCCTATATTTTATTTTAGTAGAATGATAAATGTAAGTCAATCACAGAAATCTAGATATTCATTAAAAACTACAGCCAATTTTAATGTTAACCAATAGCATAGCATGAAACCACAAGAAGAATATAATTATTTAGCCTATTATTAAAGATGTATAGGAAAAGGATACACTATTCTACTGGCCACCACAACTTGTACCAGAATTTAAGTATGTACTATTGGGAAGTGCTTTATGCACTGGATAACACTTGTTTCAACTGCTATGAATACCAATTTCCCCAGGACTTGTCCGCAGGAGAGATTAAAAACATCAATTAATTATGCTCACCATTATAGTAGCTCTACATATATCTATTAAGCTACAAAACCATTATCTCACTAAGCTAATGAAAACAAATTCTTTTAGCAATGGGAGAAAAAAGATCCAGCCCTTCCTCCAAAGGTTAACCATAATTTCCAAAGTTTGGTCAAACATAGTTTGAATGTTTCAATTGATCCATCCATACATCTATTCATTCCATTTATATCTGAGTGACTACTATATATATTAGGCACCATGAATGTTCCTATGTCATGCTTTGCCTTTTACCGAAATGGAAAAAAAACTGAAAAGTACTTTTTTTTTAATTTTAGAGAGTGCCGTACTTGTTAATGTCACAAGATTTAGAATTTTTGAAATCTCTCTAAGGATTATCTCATAGCCACCAACATGTGATTTCCATTGGTGTTTCAATGGTAACCCCCATCACTCCTTGCAACAAAATGCCAGAAAAAACTATAACACATGCAGAAAGTATAAGCCTAATTATAGTTTATTTATCCCAAAAGTGTTTGTTTCTGTAATCTACATTATTATATAGAGTAAACTGAACATTCATTCAATAAATCTTTATTGAGCCATAGTATAAGAGGACGGTAGGACAATCAAGGAAGAAAAGCTGATCTTTTATCCACAAAATCAATAGGCCTTATTGAATCACAAGAGTATAGACATAGATGAAAAGCAAACAAAAGTAAAATGACTCTCAATGCAAAAGTTCCTTCTATCAATATTAACTCGCCTTTACTCATGACATATATAGAACATTCATGCCATGTGATATACCTAAAACAAAATATTCCAGGAATAAATATTTTCCTGTGAATATTTGTATTTTCCTAATTGTAACTATGTTCTTAATTCTAAAACTTAGAAATCTCTTTATAGTATTTCAACAATAAATGCATGTATGCCTCACTAAACAGTAAAATGACATAATCACATTAACAAAATATCCATTTCTTTTACATTCACAATGACAATATTTTATTTGACATGGGTTCTGTATTTTAATTGACCAATTCCTCATATTCATTCAACAAAAATTTACTGAACATCGGTAGCCTGCCAGGCATTGTGTGATGAACACATTGTTCCTGACTTCATGGAACTCATATTCTAATGAAGGTGTCAGAAAATAAACACACGAATATGTAAGATAATGTCAAATAGTAATAAGAGCTTTGAAGGGAGGGGAAGTACACAGAGAAGAACTGTGATGAAAGTCTAGGTGAGAAGATGTATTTACTAGTGTAACTGCAGCAGGCCTCTCTGTTCTATTTGAACAAAGGCAAGAATAAAAGAGAGAGCAAGCCATGTAAAAAGAAAAGAGTTTGAGGCAGAGAAGAACAAATGCAGACTTTGGAGCTGAAATAAGCTTGGTATGCATGATGAATAACAATAAAGCAATAAACTGAGAACTAAAGAAAATGAGGTCAAAGATGTGGCCACGAGCTAGATTATGATTGTAGAACATTATAGACTGTGTTAAAGACTGTATTTTATTCTAAGAGAGCCATTTGAGAATTAAGTGTAGGGAAGACAACCTGATTTCCCTTTTTAAAAGATCAGTGGCTGGGAATGGTGGCTCATGCCTGTAATCCCAGCACTTTAGAAGTCCGAGGTGGGCGGATCACCTGAGGTCAGGAGTTTGAGACCAGCCTGGCCAACATGGCGAAACACTATCTCTACTAAAAACACAAAAATTAGTTGGGCGTGGTGGCACACACCTGTAATTCCAGCTACTCGGGAAGTTGAGGCAGGAAAATTGCTTGAACCCAACCCAGGAGGCAGAGGTTGCAGTGAGCCAAATAGCATCACTCACTGCACTCCAGCCAGGGTGACAGAGTGAGACTCCATCTCCAAAAAAAAAAAAAAAAAAAAAAAAAAAAAAAAAGACTGATTAGCCTACTTTTTGGAAAACTGACTTTAGAGAGAGCATTTCTGCACGAATAAACAATTATCATTATGAAAAGAAAGCAAGTTACATATTACCAACCTCACAGTCATTTTGAAAATAGGCCACTTATTTCTACAATACCCTGTGTTATAGAATGACTTTAGTTTTCAATAATCATTTGCTTTGATTTTATTTATATTAAAGGCTTTTAGAATTTGTATTATACAATGGATCAATAAACATGAGTACATGTAATTTATATGTACAGGTTAAAAAACAACAATTTTTTTAAATTTCACATACCTATCACCCATGTCAAGAAGTAAAACATTACCAGTACTTCACAATTCTCCTAAGTGCCCTGCCCAAACTGTACTCCCTACTTCTCCACTACAATCAGAAGGAAATCACTATCCTGATATTTCTGTTGTTCACTGTTAACAGTTTTACCTGGAGGACAAAGCTTTGGGAGATAATTTTAAAGGACAGTTTTACTGCTATATACTAAACTTACCCATTATGTTTAGTTTAAAAAACTACATCTAACACAAATCTAGTCAATTGTATTTTAAAGAGCAATACTGCCACAAGTGAGGCTCCCAAGAAAACCAAGATACACAGAATCTGTGAGTTGCAGCAAGGCTTCAGCTGATTTGAGAGAATATGTAAAGCTGTTTCTGGGAAGTCTTAGGCAAGTCATTAGGAAATACAGGAAATATAGAGGTCAAGAGAACTGGAGAATCAGAGGTGGTATATGCCAGGTAGAGTGTATTGGCATAAAATACTTTACAGTTTTCACTTCTAAGCTCACCATGGTGAACCTCTACCCTAAGAAGTAAGTCAAAGCACAGCATGTTTTTGTGGAGTGAAGTGAGAATCTTCAGGTAATTCACATTAGACAGGAAAACAGGAATTTAATCAACACATGATGAAGGCAAGCAAGCTAAGTACTCCTAATAAGAATACAGGTCCACCTCTCCTGAGTAAAACTGCTCCAGTCCAGATGGACTGTCATCTGTCGACTACATAGCTGCTATTGGGATCTCCCTTTCTACAGTCCTGGAGATCCCCTTCATCTCTATTCTATGTTGTCTCTTGTTTCTTACATTTCATTTCTTTCTCTTTGTATTATTCTCTCCTTTTGTGCAATATCCTGCAGTGCCTTAAGAAAGGATGTATATCCTTTCTTAATGTTTTGAGATCTCAAATATCTGAAAAGGTATTTATTCTCACTTCATACTTGACTAATAGTCAGAGTATAAAACCACAGATAAAAAAGCATTTACCTTCAGAATCTGAAATGCTTTTAAAATTCTAAAGTCTGTTGATTTTCAAATTTGCCCTTAATTTAATTTATCCAATGGTCTAAAAGCTAACTTGCAATTGAACAATTATCAGTATTATCTTTTTGGATGCTGTTTTCCTTAAGATATTTGTGACTTTAAAACTGATAATTTCCAATTAATTGCCAGATATTGTTCTAAATTACCCAGCTAGAAGACTAGTCATTAATCTTCACAATCATTTGATAGCTAATCTATAGCTGTTTGTAATGTTTAGAAAGCACTTCTATAAACTACTAGTTAAAGATACTTATGAGCTAATGACTATAACATGTTTTTTGCCATTACTTTCAACTTAACTGGCACTCAAATTTACTAATTAGTAGATAAAAAGATAAACACAATACATCCAGATGTTAATATTATCTTTTAACCTATATATTTAAACCATATAACCTGTAAAATTTAGACTTTTAAACTGTTAGGCAATGTTTAGCAACGGACTTTGTTTTAAGCAAATTCATCTTTTTCAGTGCCTGTTTTCATATGAAAATACCAGCTAAATATGATGTTAACTTCTGATTAAGTTACCAATCTTTGATAAATAACATATATCTTTAAAAACAGGTGGATCTTCCCATATGTATTATCAATGAATGTAAGTCAAAATGCCACCACATTCATGAGATCTTTATATAGAGACTCTGATGTACAACAATGGTATAGATAACAGATATAATGGTAAAATCAAGCATTACTGACATCGTAAGGAGCAATTCTAAAGGTCAGTAGTACTATCTCCATTTATAAAGACAGGAAGAACACTGACAAAAGAATATTGCAGCAAATAACTTCTAATCTTTTCATTTTTTAAAAAGTCATCTTGATCAATTGTAATTTCTCAAAAACATTCTAAACAGACGCTTTCATGCAAATCTACAGTATAAACTGAAACAAATTTTAGAGGGCAATTTAGCAATATCTACTAAAACTTTTAAAACATGTACAGACTCCTTCCTCTGGAAATTCCACTTATAGGAATTTATCCTACAAAATAAGGGTTACAGTATTGAAACAGGCTCATCATTGCTCATTGATAAGGAACAGATAAAGTATGACTATAATATAAATCAACAGATTTTTAAAATCTCTCTTCCATCAATTTTTCTAAATACAATTTTGGAGAATGCTGGAATATCAAAAGAAAACTTGAATCATTTACACGATCACTCCTTCCTAGAATTTTAAGTGGTCTGATAACATTCAAATGTTACATCAAAGCTGAATCTTATGCTCCTTACTTCTCCATAATGTGAAATAATATGCAGACATTAAATTCATGTAAGAAAGATATCATTAAATAATACTCTAAAATAGTAAAAATATGATCACATTTTGTTAGCAAATAATATGTATGTGTAGATTATGTATAAAAGAGAAGACTAAAAGGTCTCGGGCCAAAATGTTAATAATAAGTTATACAAAGGTGTTTGGATAATGGGCAATTTTTGTTTTCTGTGTGTATGCATTTCTGCTGGGTTCAAGATTTCCTGTAATGAAAACCTATTATTTTAATTTTTTTGAAGTAATAAATGCTATTTGGTTTTAAACTGTTAAAGCTAAGAATACTTTTAGCCAGGAACAAAGGTGCATGCCTGCAGTCCTAGCTAGTGGAGAGGTTGAAGGGAGAGGATCACTTGAGCCAAGAAGTATGAGGCTATAGTGTGTTATATAAAATGGCACCTGTAAAGAACCACCGCACTCTAGCCTGGGAAGCACAGCAACACCCTGTCTCTCTCTCTTTTTTTTTTTAAGTACCATTTAAATTTGGTAAAAACACACACACAAACACTCACAAAGAAATCAGGTATTTTTAAAGAATTAGTTAGTAATTAAATAAGGTATAAAGTGCTACAATCCATGAAATGTGGAAATCTTGTAACTTTTCATTTTGTAATTTTTGTGAGGTATCTCCCTCCATCACGCAGGCTGGAGTGCAGTGGCATGATCTCAGCTCACTGCAGCTTCAGCATCCCATATTCAAGTGATTTTCATTCCTTCACCCACTAGTAGCTGGGACCACAGGCATGCACCACCACTCCTGGCTAAGTTTTGCATTTTTAGTTAGAGACAGGGTTTCACTATGTTGCCCAGGCTGGTCTCGAACTCTGGCCTCAAGTGATCCACCTGCCTCGGCCTCCCAAAGTGCTGGGAGGCATGAGCCACCATGTCCAGCCAATTTTGTAACTTTTGAAATTTCTTCAAACAAGTCGCTTTTAATCTTATCATACAGTCACCATAAACACATATACATTTTTCTATATGCCAGTTCATATCTTATGATTTTAAAAATAATTTCAATAAAGCAATTAGAGAATTCTTTTAAAAAAAATCTTATTTCCACATGCTTTTACCCAATCTAAATGGTAGTTTTTACAGTGACTGAAATTTATACTTCAGATATTTCATCAGATTACAGTAAATAGCAAGTAAAATCTTCAGATATTTCAAATAATCCAAGATAATTAAGGATTTTATCCTCAAATTCACTATTTAGGAGGAAATCCAATTCATATCACAGTTTTAACTCCAGCGTGACTAATCTTTATTCATTTTAAGTGATAAACCCATTTTACCTTACGGCAATATGAGTCTACACAAAATACAGTATCTAAGGTGTTAGTTTTCTTTGTTTAGAAAATAATGTGTTTAGAAAATTATCATAATTCAGAAGAGTTTAAATGCCTTAATTTAAATTTTAATTGAGTAAAAGCATTTTATCATACCCAGTGAAAAGGTATTACTTAAGCACAGAAAAATGTTCAATTTGAAGCCAAAAACAAACAAAAAAAATGAAAACCTAGACAACAAATAAGACAATGAAATCACAAAGGTTACTAGGTGCACACTTTAAAACCCTGAGATCAAAGTAACCAACATAGTGCAGTTATACTAGAAGAGCCTATTACGGCTTATAAAACCCAGTTCAGCTGCTGGAGGAGAGGTATACAGTGACAAACAGCTTCCCTGCTACAAAGGTGGCAGGAAATCTATCAAACTGGACAATAAAATTGCAATTGAGTTTCTTTGGCTTTTTATAGCAGCAGCATGTATCCTGATGTAACTCTGCAAAAGCTATCCCATTCTGCAACATTAGTTCTTTACACATCAGTTCTTTATCAAGAACCATGTTATAAATTGTGATATTGAGATTCAAAATGACTGCAAAAAGGAAAAAGCATCACTTCAATACTGTATGTATAAAAGTATTTTAAAATCTTCAGAATAGATATTTTAGAGAAAAGAAAATTTTGTTCCAGTAATTCCAGTGGAATTTTAACAGCTGCTAAAATTGTTCACCTACTTACTGAATCACTACAGTTCTACTCTAAGCTTTACTAAACAATAATTTGAAGAGCCTTAGGGCATAAGTTTCTATTTTAAAAATAGATATAAAGATTTAAAATTCCAAAAAACTTAACAGCATTCAAATAAATTACTTTGTATAAGCCTCATGAAACAGAAAAGCCTTTTAAAAATGAAGAAAATCCACAGGAAAGAATAAAATTAAAACACATGTATGAAACACTAAAATAAAACGTAAACAGGCCGGGCGCGGTGGCTCAAGCCTGTAATCCCAGCACTTTGGGAGGCCGAGACGGGCGGATCACGAGGTCAGGAGATCGAGACCATCCTGGCTAATACGGTGAAACCCCGTCTCTACTTAAAATACAAAAAAAAAACTAGCCGGGCGACGAGGCGGGCGCCTGTAGTCCCAGCTACTCGGGAGGCTGAGGCAGGAGAATGGCGTAAACCCGGGAGGCGGAGCTTACAGTGAGCTGAGATCCGGCCACTGCACTCCAGCCTGGGTGGCAGAGCAAGACTCCGTCTCAAAAAAAAAATAAAAAAATAAAAAAATAAATAAAACGTAAACAAATGTAAGAACCAACTTATAACTTTAAACTTTTGTTTTCCCTCTCATAAATAATGTTTTAGCACATGTTTTAAAAGTATACTTTCACAGCAAAAAGTGATAGGTCTAGTTTTATTCAGATAAAAAGACTCCATGATTAACTTAGCATTATCCCATCTTATAAATGAATACTAAAACTTGAGTCAGTGTGGTTCTTGGTCAAAAGCAGGCAGGCACTAGAAGCCTCTCCTTAAAGCAACTATTTTCTTCAGAAAAATTTTAAGATCTGTTTAAAGCCGTAAGTCACTGGACTAAAGAAACATATAAACTAAGCAAAACTATAGTCATGCATCACTTAATCATGAAGACATGTTCTGAGAAATGCATCATTAAGCAATTTCATCATGTGAACACCATAGAGTGTACTTACACAAACCTAGACTGTATCACCTACTATATACCTAGGCTCTATAATATAGCTTATTGCTCCCAGGCTACAAACCTGTATAGCTTATTTACTGTACAGAAGCCTGCAGACAACTGTAATACAATATATGTATTTGTGTATCTATTTTTATGTTTTTAATGTTTCAATTTTTAACAAAAGACTGAGTCCTGCTCTGTGACCCAGGGTGGCGTCCAGTGGCGCAATCATAGTTCACTATTATGTTACTTCAAACTCCTGGGCTCAAGTGATCCTCCCACCTCAGCCTCCTGAGTAGCTAGAAATACAGGTACATGCCACCATCCCAGCTAGTGTGTGTGTGTGTGTGTAGATTGAGACTCGCTGTGTTGCCCAGGCTGGTCTCAAATTCCTGGCCTCAAGCCATCTTTCAGACTTGGCCTCTCAAAGTGCTGGGATTAGAAGTGTGAGACACCATTCCCAGCCCTTTTATGTGTGTATGTAAGGTTTAGAAATGTATATCTAAACAAATATAAACATAGAAAAGGTATAGTAAAAATCCAATATAAAATATTTAAAATGGTACCTACATAACGCATTTACCATGAATGGAGCTTATAAAACTAGAAGTTCCCCTGGGTCAATCAGTAAGTGGTGAGTAAATGTGTAGGTCTAGTACACTCCAGTAGACTTTATAAACACTGTTAATATAGGCTACACTAAATTTATTTCTAAAAACTACTTTTCTTTGTTCAGTAAGAAATTAACCTTAGCTTACTGTAACATTTTAACTTTATAAACATTTTAATTTAAAAAATTTTTTGACTCTTTTGAAATCAAATTTAGCTTAAAACACAAACACACTGTACGGTTGTAAAAAAATATTTTCTGCCAGGCACAGTGGTTCACACCTGTAATCCCAGTTCTTGGGAGGCTGAGGCATGACAATTGCTTGAACCTGGGAGATGGAGGTTGCAGTGAGCCAAGATTGCACCACTGCACTCCAGCCTAGGTGACAGAGCGAGACTCCGACTCCAGAAAAAAAAAAAAAAAAAAAAAGGGAGAATGGCAATCATTAAAAAGTCAGGAAACAACAGGTGCTGGAGAGGATGTGGAGAAATAGGAACACTTTTACACTGTTGGGACGATAAACTAGTTCAACCATTGTGGAAGACAGTGTTGCGATTCCTCAAGGATCTACATCTAGAGCTAGAAATACCATTTGACCCAGCCATCCCATTACTGGGTATATACCCAAAGGATCATAAATCATGCTACTATGAAGACACATGCACACATATGTTTATTGCAGCACTATTCACAATAGCAAAGACTTGGAGCCAACCCAAATGTCCATCAATGATAGACTGGATTAAGAAAATGTGGCAAATGTACACCATGGAATACTATGCAGCCACAAAAAAGGGTAAGTTCAAGTCCTTTGTAGGGACATGGATGAGCCAGAAATCATCATACTGAGCAAACTATCGCAAGGACAGAGAAACGCAAACACCACATGTTCGTCTCACAGGTGGCGAAGCTGAACAATGAGAAACGCCTTTGGACACAGGACAGGGGACACATCACACCCTGGGCCCTGTAGTGGGGTGGGGGGAAGGAGGAGGGATAGCGATTAGGGCCTATTACCTAACTGTAAGGATGACAAGTTAAATGGGTGAGCACACCAACATGGGCACACACATGTATACATATGTAACAAACCTGCACATAGTGCACATGTACCGTAGAACTTATAATTTAAAAAAACAAAACAAACAAACAAAAAAAAAAAAACAAGGCTGGGTGCAGTCACTCGTGCCTGTAATCCTAGCATTTTGGGAGGTGGAGGCGGGTGGATCCCCTGAGCTCAGGAGTTCAAGACTAGCCTGGGCAACGTGGTGAAACCCCATCTCTACTAAAAATACAAAAAAATTAGCCAAATGTGGAGGTGCACACCTGTAGTCCCAGCTACTCGCCAGGCTGAGGCAGGAGAATCGCTTGAACCCAGGAGGCGGAGGTTTCAGTGAGACAAGACTGTGCCATTGCATTCCAGCCAGGGTGACAGAGCAAGACTCTGTCTCATTAAAACACACACACACACACACACACATTCTAACCGGGTGTGGTGGTTCATGCCTATAATCCCAGCACTTTCAGAGGCCCAGGCGGAAGGACCACTTGAGTCCAGGAGTTGAAGACCAGCCTAAGCAATACGGTAAGATCCCATCTCTACAAAAAATGTAAAAAATTAGCCAGATGTGGTAGCACATGCCTGTAGTCCCACCTACTCAGGAGGCTGAGATGAGAGGATCACTTGAGCCCAGGAGTTTGAAGCTGCAGTGAGCTATGATCACACCACTACACTTCACCTGTCTCAAAAAATAAATATTTTTTTTTCCTTTCTCTATATCCTTATTCTAAAAGCTTTTTTCTCTTTTTAAAATTATATATATTTCAAGGTTTTTTGTTAGAAACTAAGACACAAGCCAGGCCCAGTGGCTCATGCCTATAATCCCAGCACTTTGGGAGGCTGAGGCAGGCAGATCACCTGAGGTCAGGAGTTTGAGACCAGCCTGGCCAACAATGGCAAACCCCGTCAACAATGGCAAACCCCGTCTCTACTGAAAATACAAAAATTAGCCAGGTGTGGTAGCAGGCAACTGTAATCCCAGCTACTTGGGAGGCTGAGGCATAACAATCATTCGAGCCCGGGGGGCGGAGGTTACAGTGAACAGAGATTGCACCGCTATACTCTAGCCTGGGTGACAGCGAGACTCTTTTGCCTGAGCTTATACAGCTAATAATAACTACAAATCAGGATTCACACCCTGTCTCCAAAGTCCACATTCTTTCATTACTTACACAAATCAATTGAAAACTGGATATAAATACCTAGTCATAAATATTTACAAGCTCAAAACACCTGAGATACCACCTAATCCAACTCCTTTATTTTGTATATAGGGAACTCAAAAAGACTAATCTATTCACCCTAAATACACTATTATTTTCTAAGACAGCAGTTCGCAAACTTTTTGGTCTCATGACACTTTACTCTTTGTTTGTTTGTTTGTTTGAGACAGAGAATCGCTCTGTCACAGGCTGGAGTGCAGTGGTGTGATCTCTGCTCACTGCAACCGCCACCTCGCGGGTTCAAGTGATTCTTCTGCTTCAGCCTCCCAAGTAGCTGGGACTACAGGCATTCGACACCATGCCCAGCTTATTTTTGTATTTTTAGTAAAGACAATGTTTCACCATATTGGCCAGGATGATCTCAATCTCTTGGCCTCGTGATCCACCCACCTCAGCCTCTCACAGTGCTGGGATTACAGGCATGAGCCACCAAGCCGGGCAACACTTTACATTCTTAAAAAGTATTAAGGCCCCCAAAGACCCTTTATCTATGTGGATTATATTTACTACTGCTTATTACATTAGAAATTAAAACTGAGACCTTTTAGAAATATTAACCTGTTTAAAAATAATAAACTCAATACATAATATAAATAACATTTTCTGAAAATGATTACTTTTCAAAACAAAACAACAACGAGAAGAGTGCTATTATTTCATATTTTTGTGAATCTCTTTAAAGTTTAGCTTCATAGAAGACAACTGCATTCTCATATTTGCCTTTGCATTCAATGTGTTGCATATATTGGTTTGGCTAAAGTATATAAAGAAAATCCACCCTCATATAGATTTGTAGTAGGAAAGAAGGACCGCACAGACCCTATGAAAAGGTCTCACGGGCCCAAGTTTTTTTTTTTTTTTTTTGGAGACAGAGTCTCTGTCACCCAGGCTGGAGTACAATGGTATAATCTTGGCTCAATGCTATGTCTGCCTCCCGGGTTCAGGCAATTCTCCTGCCTCAGTCTCCAAAGTACCTGGGATTACAGGCATGCACCACCACGCCCAGCTAATTTTTGTACTTTTAGCAGAGATGCGGTTTCACCATGTTGGCCAGGCTGGTCCCGAACTCCTGACCTCAAGTCATCCAGCCGCCTCAGCCTGTGATTACATGCATGTGCCATCGCGCCTGGCTGCCCTCCCAAGGTCTTTAGGTTATACTTTTAACAACGATTGCTTTAAAGTTTATACTCCTCTAGCCATCTTTCCTAAAGACTTCAAGAAACTAAGGGGAACTGACATATATTTATTAGAAAATGTGAAAAATCTGCTTTATACTGGGCACTCCCCTAACCTAGAATCTCCCCTAGAAATCTCTGAAATCTGCTCCAAATGTATATGAGGCACAAATTCAACCCTATTTTTCTTATAATCTTTTGTAAACGGCAACACAGTATGAGAAAAAAAATCAGTCTAGATTGCACCAGCCTACTGCAATAGAAATGAGAATATCTGGGCATCAGCACAAACTAAAGTTACAGAAAGGATGGCAAACAGTTCCTGTTAATGAGCCAAATAGTAAATATTTTAGACTTTAGGGACCATGTCATTGATGTAACATGTATGATCATCCTTATAGTGTGAAAGTAGCCATATACAATACATAAAGGAATGGTAGTGGATAAGTTCTAGTACAATTGTATTTAGATCTGACCCTTAGGCCATGGCTAGCTGAATTGTTTTAGACAAAACAGATCAACCTCAAAAAATAGTGACTAAAACAAAGCCATTTTATAAAATCAGACCTCTTTTCTTACTTACAAATGGATTTTACTCCTTGTAAACCCTTGCAGTAGAAGCACACTTTCTTCTCAATGAGAAAAGAGGAGGCAGAATGAACAATTTGTAGTAACTTTCAATAATTAAAAGCAATTCAAATACCCAGAAACATGTAATTAGGAAAGGGCAATCTTTTTTTTTTTTTTTCAGATGGAATCTCACTCTGTCACCAGGCTGGAGTACAATGGCTCTATCTCTGCTTACTGCCACCTCTGCCTCCCAGGTTCAAGCGATTCTCCTGCCTCAGCCTCCCAAGTAGCTGGGATTACAGGAGCATGCCACCATGCCCAGCTAATTTTTGTATTTTTAGTTGAGATGGGGTTTCACCATGTTAGCCAGGCTAGTCTCCAACTTTTGACCTCCGGTGATCCACCCACCTTGGCCTCCCAAAGTGCTCGGATTACAGGCATGAGCCACCATGCCCGGCCGGAAATGGCAACATATTCTACAGAATGACAAAATATTTTAGCATAACTTTGATAGTCAGTAAAATGAAACACTTAAAGATATACAAAAATTATCATTCTTGGTATTTATTCCTTCCAGTCAATTTTTATTAGATAGCTATATAATTATACAATATTCCTTCTGAGTAATGAGAGGTCTTAAGATTCAAAAAACATACACCATAAATGAAACTAATAAATTTTAATGCATTAATTACTTGAAATGTAACTTTTCCTTAGAAGGTACAAACATAAAACTCCAAAAATAATTAGATAATCCACATATTGGCAGAAGATGTTCATAAACAACATAACTAGCAAAGGATTAAGAATGAAACTATATAAAGAACTCCCACAAAACAACAAGAAAACACAGATCAAGATTATGGTGATGTAGCATTTTAAATTCATCCAAGTGACAAAGTTTTAAACTCCAGCCATACCACGTGATTAGCTGATGTGAAACAATGAGAACCTAAACACTGCTGGTGAGATGTAAACTGATACACTACTTTAGAATACAGTATTGTATTGGAATACGATACTTTGGAAAAGAATTTGCATTATCTTGTAAAGTTCAACATTTTCACCTTACAAGTCAGCAATTCTACTTCTAGGAATATACGCAGAAAATTCTTGAACAAGCACAAAATGTATACGAAAATGCTCATTAGTTGATAAATAGTCATGTCATGCAATACATTACAACTGAGAAAATGAACAAAACTACATGGGTCAATGTGGATGAATCTCAAACAATAAGAAGCACGAACAGTAATTACCAAAAAATGCATTCAGTATGCTGCATTTACCTTAAGTACAAACACAAAAAATAAAACTATTGTTTAGAGTTATATACACATAGTGAAGGTACAGAAAAGATAAAAGACAACACTAAATAAAAGCTAGTGGTGTTGGGGGTCAGGCGAAGAAGAGGAGACAAAGAAATTGTAGAGGGGTGATCCAATTTCATAAACAGTGATCCTTTTTGTATGCTTAGAATATTTAAAAAAAAAATTTAAGCTATACATAAATAACTAAACTTACTTTGGCTTAATTAAAAAAAAACAAGACTATATGCTTCCTAACCCATTTTTTAGCTACCTGCAAGATAAGCGAAGGGCAAACATCAGCCAGACCTTTTCTGTTTACTCAACCACCTTACGCTGCTAAAACTACTGCTTATCTTTGAATATAGTGCGCCACCTTGTGTTCAAAAGCTTTTAACTAGTATAAAATTCTGAGACCTCTGTTTGTAAACATGGCTTCTTCGAAAAAAAATATTAGGTTGGTGCAAAAGTAATTGCAGTTTTGCCGCAACTACTTTTCACCATCCTAATACAAATTCCTTTATGCTGTGGCAATAGATTTACCATTATAAAGACAAGTACATGTAAAACAACATTAGAAAAAATTATTTTATTCTAAAGAAATTAGAAATGCTTTATATTTATTTCTATTGATAATCTTTTTGAGCTTTCATTTTGCTGTACTTTCAGAAGATAACTTGCCTTTTTTCCTTGATTTTAAGTGTCCACATTTTAAATGACTAAAATTCAAAATTATAGATATTTAAAAGGTACAATATGCTTTCATAAAGAAACTTACCTTTGAATGAGTGATTGATAAAGTGTCTACCCATACACGCCAGCCACCCCACTCATATTTGACTGCATGGTAAAGCAGGATTCTGAATATGGCATATACCATTTCTGTTATCTTTTGCTCATCCGAATTCTTAGGATTAAAATAGCAGAGAGAAAGCATCCATTCTTGCCACACAGAGCATTGTAGCAAGCTCCTGAAAATTATAAGAGGTTACTAAATTACTGAAGAAAAAAATTATCTGAAAGAAATCTAAAGGTTTAAAACAAAATAACCCTGCCCCTCCCTTCTCCCCCCAAAAAAGAAACACATTTAGTTATACATTAAGAACAATTCAACAATGTGGAACTAAAAATTCTAACTTAACTATGTGGTACATTATTTACATACTCTTAATAAAAAAAATAGAAAATCATTTCACAATATTTTAAAGCAATTTTTCTAAGATAAAATGGGCTTATACAAAAGTACATCTGAATACTGCAAATAAATGCTTTCTGATACAGCTTACCTCCTGTTTTCTCTACTGTTATTAAAAAGTTTAATCATGTCAGAAAGAAAGGCTCTGCGAACCTCCATGCTCTCTGGGCACTGGGGAGAATTTCGAAGTAGGGTCGCAATTACTTTTAGTATCTCTGTAAGACAGTTTATAAATAAGTAAAAACGAAACTCAACAAAAAACTCATCATAGAAGGTTATCAATCTATTGCAATTTCTTCAGTTTCCCTAACACAAATGTCTACCAAAAACATCCTCTTCTTTTATTAAAAAAAATCACCTATGGAAAGAAATGACAACACATTCATTAGAAAGCATTTATAAATACGAAAGGAAACGTCTTTCATGATTCAAATGTGCAAAAATAAAGCTGAATTTTAAAAGGTTAAAATAAAACAAGTTAAATTATAAATGAATTAAATGTCAGTGAAACTGCTTACTCTCTCTGAGATACAACAAACAGTAAAGTTGATCTTAAAAACAAATAGGCTGGGCTAGGTGGCTCACGCCTGTAATTCCAACACCTTGGGAAGCTGAGGTGGGTGGATCACTTGAGGTCAGGAGTTCGAGAGCGGCCTGGCCAATATGGTAAAACCCCATCTCTACTAAAAACATAAAAATTAGCTAGGTATGGTGGCGCGTGCCTGTAATCCCAGCTACTCAGGAGGCTGAGACAGGAGAATTGCTTGAACCCAGGAGATGGAGGCTGCAGTGAGCCAAGATCGTGCCACTGCACCCTAGCCTGAGCGACAGAGCGAGACTCTGTCTCAAAACAAAAAAAAAAAAAAAAAAAAAAAAAAAAAAAAAAAAAAATAAAA
>NW_016805059.1:7487422-7500977 GCF_001698545.2 Rhinopithecus bieti | reverse complement strand
AAAAAAAAAAAAAAAAAAAAAAAAAAAAGAAAAGAAAAAACACTATAATCAAAATCTCAGAAAAAGATAATAAATTCTTAGATTCCTCATCATAATTTATGTTATGCACACATAGTCTTTCATTTACCATAGTGAATTTTTTTTTTTTGAGATGGAGTCTCACTCTGTCACCTGGAGTACAGTGGCATGATCTTGGCTCACTGCAACCTCTACCCACCAGGTTCAAGCAACTCTCGTGCCTCAGCCTCCCGAGTAGCTGGGATTACAGGCGCCTGGCACCACATCTGGCTAATTTTCGTATTTTTAGTAGAGACAGGGTTTCACCATCTTGGCCAGGCTGGTCTTGAACTCCTGACCTTATGATCCACCCGCCTCGGCCTCCCAAAGTGCTGGGATTACAGGTGTGAGCAACCAAGCCCAGCCTACCATAGTGAATTTTTAAAGGTGTGACGATTTTCTTTCATAATCTTAAAAGTAAAATTAGACACAAAAAAACCCAAAGGAAATTAAAACCTATTCAACATCTCATCTCCCCAGGAAATGCAAAGTAAACTACTATTGTAATGGTCTTAGCATAAAGCTATTTAAATCTCCAGAATTTAGCTTAAATTGGGCCAGGCACAGTGGCTCATGCCTGTAATCCCAGGACTTTGGGAGGCTGAAGGCAGTTGGGTCACCTGAGGTCAAGAGTTCAAGACCACCCTGGCCAACATGATGAAATTCCGTCTCTGCAAAAAATACGAAAATTAGCCAGGCTTGGTAGCAGGCACCTGTAATCCCAGCTACCAGGGAGGCTGAGGCAGGAGAATCGCTTGAACCAGGAGGCAGAGGTTACAGTGGCTGAGATCCTGCCACTGCACTCTAGCCTGGGCGGCAGAGCAAGACAAGACTAGGTCTCTAAATAAATAAATAATCTCCAGAACTTAGCTTAAATTAAAAAAAAAAAAAAAAAACTTTAAAAAAATATGCACTTAGACCAGGTGCGGTGGCTCATGCCTGTAATACCAGCACTTTGGGAGGCTGAGGTGGGAAGAATGCTCAAGCCCAGGAGTTTTAGACCAGCCTGGGTAACATAGGTAAAATAATGACATCATGTTTCTCTGAAAGCTGAGGAAAATTAAACTTCAAAGCCATGTACTTTGAAAATTAGCACTGGAGCATCAAATACACAAACACACTTAACCACATAAAATGTAATTAAATTCTGAAACCCTACACACTAATAATTTTAATAACATGATCTTAAAAAGCAAGATGAAAAAGGTATACTTTATACAAGTGCTTAAGAATTCTAAGTATCAAAAGAAAAGACTGCTTAACAAGACTATCTTCATAAACAATAAAGAAGACATATTTTGTATTCTAAATTTGGTATTGTTATAGTCACAGTAATTGAAGAAAAAACTACCTCCATAGTCCATGTAATTCTGCCTGACATCACTAAAGAGCACAATCAAAATTTTGCTGAAAGTCTGAACATATATTAAATCAAGACCTTAAGCAAACAATTATTCAAAACCTTTATATAAGAATTTCCACATAACTTAAGGTTGATTCGAAGGAATATTCAACATAAAACACAAACAAAACTAGTATCATCACCCTTAATGAAATATTCATCTAACAGTCTGTTTCAACAACATCGATTTTAGGTTGTTCACAGTGACTTTCTTTTAAGTAGCAAAAGGTAGTTTTTGTTCAAGTATATAAAATACATACGAGGGTTTTGTATCTTTACTGAAGAATCAGGATCTGGATGCTGTTTATGTATCACCTGAGTACCAATCTGTTCTATAAGAATCTACAGAAGTAAAACAATGGATTACATTAGCAAATCACGGGATTAGCGTCACTATTAATGAGCTTTAAGTACAACACTAATCAAAATATAGTATATTTTTAGTCCAATATTGTCATGCTAAGTATTATACTTCTAAAATGACTACAGCATTATTACTCTATGTTTTCTTAATTATAAAATGAGACATCAAATAGTTAATACAATGAAGGGAATACTTAAACAGAAATAACGATACTGTTTAAAAATTCACAAATTAATAATAGATTTATAAAAATGCAGCCACATCTCCTTTGTATCATTTCATAGCTGTACATTACAAACTTAAATGATCTGGCCAGCATGGTGGCTCATGCCTGTAATCCCAGCACTTTGGGAGGCTGAGGTGGGTGGATCGCCTGAGGTCAGGAGTTCATGACCAGCCTGGCCAACATAGCGAAACCCTGTCTCTACTAAAAATACAAAAATTAGCCGGGTGTGGTAGCGCACACCTGTAATCCCAGCTACTGGGGAGGCTGAGACAGGAGAATCACTTCAATCCAGGAGGTGGAGGTTGCAGTGAGCTGAGACTATACCACTGCATTCCAGCCTGGGTGACAGAGTGAGACTCTGTCTCAAAAAATAAAATAAAAGTAAATGATCTTATTTACCTACACAATGTTAAGACGCATTTTTATAATAAGAAATTTAGAGGAGTAAATCCTAAGTACATTCCTACCTCAAACAGGACATTATATGTGGTCATTGTGATTAAATTTGTCTGAAGCATGAGCCTTTCAGCTAGCAATGAAAACAATCCATGTCCAAGCATGACTTCAACTTTCCTCCTGCAATTACACAAAAAGAAATCAACAAATGTAGAGCTTTTCTGTGCTCTACTTAATAAGCATGCTGGATGAAGGAAACACAAAATACTTTTTCACACTACAAACAATTCCCAACTCAATTACTCTCCCAACTATCTTCAATCTAGAACTTCTAAAGCCACAGAACCTTTAAGTAGAGAAATGCTAACCACTATATAAGCATAACCAGTTGAAAAAAAAAAAGACAAGTTTGCCTATGCAACAGCACAGCAAAACCTCCTCCCCAAAATCTTCAGAGCAGTTATTTATTTAATGAAGTTGCTACAGTCTACCAGCACTAACTTAGTCTCTCTTGAGGACGATTATCTAACGCTCATCTAAAGCACAGTAAGTACTTAAGTAGAAAAACAACGTGGAGAAAAAGTAGAAGAAATGTAATATAATTTTAAAAAATAAATACTATGAAAACATATATAAAAAAATTAACTTTCCAAGCATAAATTCAGAAACTAAAGGATCAAAACTTTAATTTTACCCTTGGGGTCAGCAAAGTTTTCTGCAAATGGCTAGGGGTAAATATTTTAGAATTTGTGGACCAGGTGATTTCTGTCACAACTCAACAATGTCTTTGTATCATGAAAGCAGCCACAGATGATACACAAATAAACTATTGTGGCTGTTTTCCAGTAAAACTGTATTTACAGGTGGCTAGCTGGATTCCTAAACACTGCAGTTTACCAACACTTGTTCTAAACCAAAAAATTTTCTTTTTAAAATAAACTACTTCCGGTACAGAGAACAAGAGGCAGAACATGAATATCTGCATTCAGCTAAGAAAATAAGCATGGAAGTTTCAGTTCAGAGTTATGCATATATGAGAACACACTATGTGACAAACATCCAGGTTACTGTATTACTTTACAACACAGATAAAGCAAAAATGATGTGAGTCACCTGAAATCAAGTCTCCATAGCTTCTTGAATGCAAGTTGTCCAAACTAATTCTCACAATTCACATTAAATATATGGATAATTTAAATAATTTTATGTATAAAAAAAATTCCTGTTCAACTTAGTTTTTAAAATATGTACTACTGTTTACATTCATACAGCAATTTATGAATAAAATACAAGAAAACTAGAGGACTATAGAACAAAATTGCTACTGCAAAGACTTATAAAATAAATAAGTAGAATAAAAGTGTTCATCTTAGATTTCAGGCATACTTACTTTGGGGCCAGATGTTTTAAAAAATAACCCATTGCCTTAAGAGCTTGTACCCTGATTCCTTCACTTTTCGATGCCAGAAGTTTGTAGATAACACTGAATGAATAAGATTAAAAACAAACTATTTTCAGTATAATTTTTAAAAGGAAAGTCTTAAAATATATACTCTTCTTATTATAAACCTATTTCAAATAATATGGAGGGAAATTTAATATACATTTCTGTTATTTAAAAACCTGCCTACCTCAGGCTAGAGTTCCTTTCAATGAAAACTAAGAAATGAGAAGAAATTGGAATATAAGGTGGCCTTTCCATGCACACACTTATATGTAACGTGTGCATCAAGCTAGCTTTGAGACAGTTTTTTCCGTCTGCTACAGGCTTATGTCCTTTGAAGGTTACCAACTGGTTATTTTAAGTCAGTAGAAAGAAAGCATTCTCTAATGGTAGCACATATTTAAATTTCTAAATAATTGTCACCATGAAAACAAGACAGCAGGCTAATAATAAATGATAATCAGAAATAATTACAAAAGTAAAAGATTTAAAACCAAAGGATGCTAAAATAAATTTCCCATTCAATTCTCAAAAATTATACAGTAATCTAATTTAATTTTTAAAGATCTATGTGGAGGCCAGACGCAGTGGCTCACGCCTGTAATCCCAGCATTTTGGGAGGCCGAGGCAGGCAGATCACCTGAAGTCAGGAGTTCGAGACCAGCCTAGCCAACACGGTGAAACCCCATCTCTACTAAAAATACAAAAATTAGCTGGGCATGGTGGCACGCGCCCATAATCCAGCTTCTCGGGAGGCTGAGGCAGGAGAATCACTTGAACCTGGGAGGTGGAGGTGGGAGTGAGCCGAGATCACGCCGCTGCACTCCAGCAGAGTGAGACTCTGTCTCCAGAAAAAAAAAAAAAAAAACAAAGATCTATGAGGGCCTTCTGATTTTAGTATAAGCAAGGTATAATGAAACTGAAATTCAACTGATTCATTACAGTATTCCCTTCCTCATAAACATTTAGAACAAGAACAGTAATTAGAAACTCTTAGAATTACTTTTAAAAATTAAGGATATCATTAAGGCCGGGCGCGGTGGCTCAAGCCTGTAATCCCAGCACTTTGGGAGGCCGAGACGGGCGGATCACGAGGTCAGGAGTTCGAGACCATCCTGGCTAACACGGTGAAACCCTGTCTCTACTAAAAAAATACAAAAACCTAGCCGGGCAAGGTGGCTGGTGCCTGTAGTCCCAGCTACTCGGGAGGCTGAGGCAGGAGAATGGCGTAAACCCGGGAGGCGGAGCTTGCAGTGAGCTGAGATCCGGCCACTGCACTCCAGCCTGGGCGACAGAGCGAGACTCCGTCTCAAAAAAAAAAAAAAAAAAAAAAATAAAGAAAATAAGTATACTCCTAGATCAAAATTTTGGTGTTTAGTAAGTCAGAAAACATTCTGAACAAAAAGGAAATATCTTCAACCTCTAGTGATCAATAGAAAAGCAGGTATATAAAAAGAAGTTTGATTCCTTGTAAAATATGAACTAAAGGCATCCAAGTCCAGATCACATTGTAACTGCATAATTTTAATTCAAATCTTAGTACAAAAACTTAACGGTCAATCATTGGGAAAATACTAATATGTTTTACATTTCTTTTCCTCAAGGATTTAAATTCAGCCAAATAAAAATTAAACCTTATAAAAGAAATATTAATATAAGCATGATACCAGTTTAAAATCACAATAGTTTTTGAGGTTTTTTTCCCCAAAGATGGCAGATTTGAAGGTTTTAGCATTTCTCAGCCACTTGGAAATAGCAAGATAGTACATAAAAATCAACTGTGAGCTTTAATTCAGGAAGGAAAGCAGGACTCCACCAGAATCATGAAGGGCACCCTAGATCCCGAGAGCATTTGTTTCTCCCTAGACCTGGAGCTAACTGGGAAAGAGGTATGGAGATACTGTGAGGGAAAGACACCAGGAAAAGTTGCAGGGACCAACAGCAGGAGGCCATTTTGAATTCAAGCACTTACAATTCAACCTGGAAATCTGGCAGTGTGTCTGTGCAGGCATGCCAGAAATTAGATTCCCTGCTTTGGAGCCAGAAATGTGAAAACTGCCTCAGCAGTAGGTGTTACAATTGTACTCTACCCCGTCGCAGGCCTGGGGTGGGAGGAAAGCTGCTACAGCTGCAATATCTCCTGGACAACAAGACTTGGCAGGCAGAGGCAGCTTGGTGATCTGGAACCTGTCTGCATGTGTCATTGCTGGGTGCTCCAGCCTGCTACCCTGACACTGTGGGGCAGCAGGGCCCTCTCTGCTCCACTCTCAGGCAGAAACCCAGGCATTCAAGCCACCGCACCCTTCATAGACACAGATCATGACACTGGACCCTCTTTAGTCCATGCCCAGGCTAATCTGCAGGCAACTGAAGCACCCGCTCCCATGGACAAGCAACCTGAGCCCTATTCCACGTGGTGCAGCAGGATGCACAGGCAGATCTCCAGGCATTCAATGCACTTGCTTGCCCAGATTGGCAGCCTGAGCCATCCCACTCTTCCTTTGCAGAGATCCAGGTTTAGAGAGGTCCTCTATGCTTCATGCCCAGGGAGATCTCCAGGCATTCAGAGCAGCTGCTTGGCTAGCCCAGCAGCCTTAGTCACCTCACCCCTCTGTGCAAAGATCTTGGTGCAAGAGGGGCCCTCTCTGCCCACAGCCAGGCAGATTTCCAGACATTCAGACAACTCACTCACCTGGAACAGCACACTCTGCACCATTCCTATCTATGCAGAGATCCTGGTAGAGGGGGCCCTCTCTGTTTCATACCCAGGCCTGTCTCCAGGGATTCAGAGTACCTGCTTGCCTGGTTCAGTACCCTGAGGTGTCCCACCATTCCAGTGCAGAAATCCTGGTGCAGGAGACCCTCTCCATTTCACAGCCAGCAGATCTCCAGGAATCTGGAAAACCCACTTTCCTGGATTAGGAGCATAGGGCACCCCCACTCCCATGCAGAGAACTTGGGGCTGAGGTTTCCCATCACTATGCCTAGACACTCCTCTGGGCACTTAGGGGCTGCCCACTGAATTCTCCCTCAGCACTGATGCCTGCCACAGGGAGACCTAGTAGGACCTGCCCAGTTTGGACATGCCCATTTTGTGCCCTTCTCCAGAGCAGAGGAGGGAGCTCAGACTACCGTGCACTACACACATCAGCCTCTTGCCTGAGGCAACAGAGAGCTTCTCCCACCAAACACGGGTCAAGTATACACCCAGTCACATTGGCCAAAGCCCACTCTCACTCATAACTGCCATCCAATGGCTTATAGGTTGAACAGCACAGCCCAATATAAAACCTGCTGACAGAAGTGTATAAAGCTATAGAAGCAAAGCCAAAAGGCCCTACCCAGCATTCACTATAGCCACACCCCCCATGGAGGCAGGGAAAGGGAAAGAAGACAAAATAACAATAATAACATTATAGAGAAAGAAAAAAAATACCTTAAAAGCATGAAAATTATTACAAAAGTTAGAAGTGACAGCATCTCCAAAGGAGAAGGAACCAGCACAAAGCTTCGGACACCATGAAAAATCTGAGTGTGGTAACACCATCAAAGGATCACACTGGCTCTCCAACCATGGACCATAACCAAAATGGAAACTCAGAAGAATTGACAATTAAAGAATTCAAAGCATGGACTGCAAGGAAGCTCAATGATATCCAAGACAATGTTGAAAATTAGAAGAAACTTCTAAGGCAATCCAGGAAATGAATGGGATTAAACATCTTAAAAAGAAATCAGTCAGAGATAGTGGAATTGAAAAACTCACTTAAGAAATTACAAAATAAAACTGAAAGTTTTATCAGCAGACTGGACAAACAAAAAGACAGAATTTCAAAGCTTGAAGACTGATCTTTCAAATTTACCCAAACAAAAAAATTTTTAAAAGGCTGAAAAATGAAAAAAAGTCGTCAAGAAATATCAGACTATGTAAAGCAGCCAAACCTACAAATTACTGGCATTACTGAGAGAGATGGATAAAAAGAAAACAACCTGAAAAACATATATGAGGAAATAATTCAAGAAAATTAACCTAATTTTGCTAGAGATATAGACATCCAAATACAAGAAATCTAGAGAACATCACAAGATACCATACAAAATGAACATTGCCACAGCATTTAGTCACCAGACAGTCCAAGACCAACACCAAAGAAAAAATCTTAAAGGTAGCTAGAGAAAAAGGTCAGATCACTTACAAACAGAACCCCATCAGCCTAACAGCTGACTTCTCGGCAGAAACCACACAAGCCAGGAGAGACTGGGGGCTTATTTTCAGTATTCTTAAAAGAAAAAAAATTTAGCCAAGAAATTTCGTATCTACCCAAACGAAGCTCAATAAGCAAAAGAGAAATAAATGTTTTTCAGACAAACAAGCATCAACGGAATTTGTTGCCTATAGACCAACCTTACAAGAGATCCTTAAGGGAGTTCTAAACATGGAAATAAAGAACAACACTTACTAACACAAATATCCATGTACATAGCTTGCAAACCTTATAAAACAACCACACAAACTACAAAGCAACCAGCTAACAGCTTCATGATAGGATCAAAACCTCACGTATCAATATTAATTATGAGTGTAAATGGTCTAAATGCCCCACTCAAAAGGTACAGAATGGCATGTTGGATAAAAAAAAAAACTCATCCATCTACTGTCTTTAAGAGAGCTATTTCACATATAACACCACTCATAGGCTCACAGTACAGGGTTGGGGAAAGATCTATCACACAAAGAGAACACAGAAAAAGAGCAGGTGTCACTATTCTTGTATCAGATAAAACAAACGATAAACAATCAAGAGTTAAAAAGGACAAAAAATGGCATTGCATAATGAAAAATAGTTCAACAAGAAAACTTAACTATCTTAAATATATATGCATCCAATAGTAGAGCAATCAGATATATAAAACAACTACTACTAGACCTAGGAACAGACTTAGACAGTCACACAATAATAGTGAGGGATTTCAACATCCCACTGACAGGCATTAAACATGTCATGGAGGCAGAAAACTAACAAATTCTGGACATAAATTCAGCACTTGACTAATTGGACCTAATAGACACCTACGGGATACTCCACGCATCAACCACAGAATACACATTCTTCTCACATGCACATGAAACATACTCTAAGATCAACCACATGCTTCGCCAAAAAGCCTCAATAAATTCAAAAAATTGAAATCATGCCAACCATATTCTCAGACGACAGTGGAATAAGAATAGAAATCAATACCAAGATGATCTCTCAAAATCATACAATTACATGGAAGTTGAACAACTTGCTCCTGAATGACTTTTGGGTAAACTATGAAAGTAAGGCAGAAATTTAAAAATTTTTTGAAATAAATGAAAACAAAGACACAACATAGCAAAGTCTCTAGGATACAGCCAAACCAGTGTTAAGAGGAAACTTTAGGCCAGGCGCAGTGGCTCATGCTTGCAATCCGAACACTTTGGGAGGTCGAGGTGGGTAGATCACCTGACAGCAGGAGTTCTGGATCGCCTGGCCAACATGGTGAAACCCTGTCTCTACGAAAAATACAAAAACAAATTAGCCAGGTGTGGTAGTGGGTGCCTGTAATCCCGGCTATTCAGGAGGCTGAGGCAGGAGAGTCACTTGAACCCGGGAGGCGGAGGTTGTAGTGAGCTGAGATGGAGCCACTGCACTCCAGCCTGGGCAACAGAGCAGGACTGTCTCCAAAAAAAAAAAGGAAATTTTATAGCACATAGCACTAATGGCCTAACTCAAAAAGCTAAAAGATCTAAATTAACAATCTAACATCACACCTAGAGGAACCAGAAAAACACAAAATAAACCCCAAAGCTACCAGAAGAAAAAAAAATAATGGAAATCAGAGCAGACCTAAACAAAACTGAGACAAAAATCCACACAAAAAACCAACAAAACAAAAAGCTGGTTATTTGAATAGATAAAGAAGATTGATAGACCACATAGCTAGATTTTTTTTTTTTTTTTTTTTTAGACAGAGTCCTCGCTGTGTTGACCAGGGCTGAGTGCAGTGCGCGATCTCGCTCACTGCAAGCTCCGCCTCACGGGTTCACGCCATTCCTCCCGCCTCAGCCATCCAACGTAGCTGGGACTACAGGCCCCCCCCTGTCGTGCGTCTTCTACAAAGATTTAACGTTAATCGTTACAAGTTGATTTACGCCCGGTCTAAGTTTTTTGATTACACAAATTTTTTTAAGTAGATGTAACGACGAGGTTCACCTTGTAGATTAGTTCTAACAGCGGATATAGTGATAATGATCTCTGACGCATCGTAAAATAAGCTTCTCGTAGTATCCATACTTTAATCATTTAACATTAATGTACCGCAACTTCGGCCCTCTTACGTGTTCAAAGTTACACAAAGTGCTGGGATTACAGGCTTGCGAGCCACCGCGCCCGTAGATTTTTTTTTTAAATCCACATAAGCACAAGTCAGAATGAATGACAAAATGTGATGATACAACCAATCCCGATTGGGACAGAAAGACAAAAGATCCTCAAGAACAATTATGAATACCTCTAAGCACAACAAACTAGAAAATCTCATAGAAAATGGATAAATTCCTAGGAAAACACAAATCAGGGCAGAAGTTAAAACCCTGAAACAGACCAAGGATTGAGCTCCAAAACTGTATACGCTAAAAATTTGGCAGTGAATTTTCTGGGTCAGGATTTTTTTTTTTTTTTGGGTTACCTATCAACAACCAAAAAAATCCTAGACAAGATAAAATCACTGCCAAATTGTAGCAGATATACAAAGAGCTAGTAGCAATCCTACAAAAATATTCAAAAAAAATTGAGTACAAGGAACTCCTCCCTAACTCATTTTACAAAGCCAGCATTACCCTGATACCAAAACCCAGCAAAGACACAATGAAAAAGAAAACTACAGGCCAATATCCCTGATGAACATAGCTGCAAAAGTCCCCAACAAAATACTAGCAAACCAAATCCAGCAACACATCAAAAAGTTAATTCACCATGAGTTAACTTTTTAATTACTAGGAATGAAGTAAGCTTCATTCCTGATATGCAAGGTTGGTTCAACATACACAAATCAATAATATGATTCAATACAAACAGAATTAAAAAACAAAACCATAGCTTTATCCCAATAGATGTGGAAAAAAACTTTCAATAAAATCCAGCATCTCTTCATCACAAAAATCCTCAAGAAACCAGGCATAGAAGGAACATACCTCAAAGTAATGAGAGCCATCTAAGGTAAACCCACAGCTAACATCATATTAAACAGACAAAAACATGAAGCACTCCCTTTAAGGACCTGAGCAAGAAAAGGGTGTCCACTCTTACCACTCCTATTCAACATAGCACTGGAAGTCCTTCCCAGAGCAATCAGGCAAGAAAAGAAAACAAAAGGCATCCAAATAGAACAAAAAAATTCATACTCTCTCTCTTCATGACGATATAATTCTACAACTTGAAAACCCTAAAGACTCCTCCAAAAGGCTCCTGTGACTGATTAAATGACTTCATTACAGTTTCGGATACAAAATTGATATACAAAAATCAGTAGCATTTCCAAACAACAACAACCTTCAAGCTCATATCCAAATCAGGAAAGCAATTCCTTTTACAATATCCATGCTCAAGGACTGGAAGAATCAGTATTATTTAAATGGCCATACTGCCCAAAGCAATCCACAGATTCCATACTATTCCTACAAAACTATGAATGTGATTTTTCATAGAACTAGAAAAAAACTATACTAAAATACATACGGAACCAAAAAAAAGCCCAAATAGGCAAAGCAATCCTAAACAAAAAGAACAAAGCTGAAGGCATCACAATACCCAACTTCAAACTATACTGTAAGGCTACAGTGACCAAAACAATATGGTACTGGTATAAAAACAGACACATAAGCCAATGGAACAAAATAGAGAACCCAGAAACAAAGCCACATACCTACAGCCATCTGATCTTTGACAAAGTAGAGAAAAATAAGCAACGGGGAAAGGACTCCCTATTCAATAAATGGTGACGGAATAACTGGTTAGCCATATGCAGAAGAATGAAACTGGACCCTTACCTTTCACCATACAAAAATTAACTCTGACACCTGTATCCTAACACTTCGGGAGGCCGAGGTGGATGGATTACGTGAGCCCAGAAATTTGAGACCAGCCTGGGCAACATGGTAAAACTCCATTTCTACAAAAAACACAAAAATCATCCCGGCATGGTGGGACATGCCTGTACTCCCAGCTATCTGGGAGGACGTGGTAGGAAGATCGCTTGAGACACAGAGGCAGAGTGAGGCTGCAGTGAGCTGTGTTCGTGCCACTGCACTCCAACCTGGGCAACAGAGCAAGACCCTGACTCCAAAAAAAAAACCTTTTAGCTCAAGATGGATTAAAGGTTTAAATGTAAGCCATCGAATTAGAAGAATCCTAGAAGAAAACCTAGAAAACACCATTCTGTACATTGGCCTTGAGAAAAAATTTATCACTAAGGCCTCAAGAGCAATTGCAATACAAACAAAAATTGACAAGTGCGACCCAATTAAACTAAGCACTTAGGTACAAAGAAACTGTCAACAGAGTAAACACACAATCTACAGAATGGGAAAATATTGACAAACTATGCATTCGACAAAGGTCTAATATCCAGAATCTATAAGGAACTTAAACAATTGTACAAGCTAAAAACAATCCCATTAAAAAATGGGAAACACCATAAACAGACACTTCTTAAAAGACGACATACAAGCGGGTAACAAATATATGAAAAAATGCTTAATTAACATCATTAATCATCAGCAAAATGCAAATCAAAACCACAATGAGATACCATCTCACACCAGTCAGAATAGCTATTACTAAAAAGTCCAAAAACATCTGATTCTGGCAAAGCTGCACAGAAAAAGTTATACTTACACACTGTTGGTGGGAATGTAAGTTAGTTCAGCCTCTGTGGAAAGCAGCTTGGAGATTTCTGAAAAAACTTTGAACTACCATTCAACTCAGCAATTCTACTACTGGGTACATATCCAAAATAAAACAAATCATTCTACCAACAGACACATGCACTCGTATATATATTACAGCACTAATCACAACAGCAAAGACATGAAATCAACCTAGGTTTCTATCAATGGTAGATTGGATAGAGAAAATGTAATACATATACACCATGGAATACTACATAGCCATAAAAATAAACCAAAACCATGTCTTTTACAGAAACATGGATGCAGCTTGGGGTCATTATCCTAAGTGAATTAATGCAGGAACAAAAAGCCAAGTATCACATCTTCTCAGTTATAAGTAGGACCTAAATAATGGGTACTCATAGACATAAAAATGGCAATAATAGACACTGAGAACTACAAGAAGAAGGAGGGAAGGAAGGGAGAAAGGTTGAAAAACTAACTTTTGGGTGTTGTACTCAGTACTTGGGTGACAGGATCAACCATACCTCAAACCTCAGCATCACACACTATACCCATGTAACAAACCTGCTCCTGTACCCTCTGAATCTAAGATAAAGGTGGAAATTTTTAAAATAAATACATAATAAATAAAAATAAACCATAACACACTAAGATATTTTAACATATCAAAAAACTATGCTTGCTATAGCTTAACTCACAAATATCTGTGGTTAAAATCACAATAGGTA